>NC_056742.1:124298130-124598130 GCF_019279795.1 Protopterus annectens | reverse complement strand
GGCCCCTCTCCCTCTGGAGGGTAGACCTCCATGCCCTTCTTTCATCCTATTTCTCCTTCCCTGATCTGACCAGTGGTTTTGGGGTTTATGGATCCAAGGATCTTCGGAGCTGGGGATTCAGCGCAGATGGTTCCTTCAACCTCGACTCTGGTGATTACCTTGAGTTCCTCGGATCCAACCAGTTCGGATCCGAGCAACTCTAGGGCCGAGGACAGGGAGGCAGACATGAGGGGATGGAGGTGTCTTCGGCTCCGACTTTGTCGGATCCGAGCCGTTCCTTCGGAGCTCCGGCTACCCTAGCCTTGGCCCTAATCCTCATGGCAGACTCAGGGAGAGCTTCCTCCTTGTTGGGTGCTAAAGAGGTGTGCTCTCCATCAGCGTTCTACGTGGTGGAGAGGGTTCTCTCCCAAGGATTGGGACCCCAGCCTATTTCCTTGGATTCCGCCCAGACTCCCTTGGATTCAGTTACGACTCCCTTCAGCTTGTCCCAGAGACAGCATGTGCTAGAGGACCCCCAGGCAGTTCCCATGGAAGAAACCCTGCGGCTCATGAGCCCTCTTCAGAGAGTCCCACCAAAGAGGGTCCTTGTAAGCACACATTTAAAAGGAGGCACCTGGACTCCCCCAGTCTTAGACAGAAGACACTGATTTAGATGAAGGAGAAGGTTTCCCCAGGTCACCTCCCGAGGGTGTCTCCTTTGGAGACATTATGGAGATCCTCCGCCAGAAGGGATGTTGATCAGCCCCAAAACATTCTATAGATGAATCAGTGTTCCTGGAGGCTTTTGGCACAGGTCCGTCTACGTCCTGGGTGTCTCTGCTGGTGGATCCCTTGGTGGATCTTATCACCACATGAGCATGGAAGGAGCCTTACACCATAGAGACAATACCCAAATGTCTGGACAAGATCCTGTCTCCACCCTTGGACAGACAGGCCTGGTGTAAATGATCCCCTGTGGGTGCTATGGTGTTTGCAGCAGCCACCAAGAGGGAACTGGCTCAGGAAGGTTCCTTGGTCCACCCTCCGGACAAGGAGTCCAGGATGGTAGATCAATTTGGGAAGCGAGTGTATTCTTCAGTGACATTTTCTATCCGAGCACTGAACTATTTGGCACATGTTATACGACTGCAGTGTAGTCACAGAGTTAGATGAGTCGCCCCCAGAGTCTTTGTCACCGGAGGACAAGCATCTGTTCTCCATGAAAATGTCAACTCTGAAGTCAGTATCAAACACGTCTATGCGCCTCCTTTCCCATGTTACAGAAGGAGCGGTTAGGGCGGCTGGGACCAGCGTGGCTATAAAGCGACATGCTTGGCTCAGACTGTGTCAATTTGCAGACCTCTTCAAGGCATCTTTCACAAATGCTCTCTTTGATGGTTCTTCTCTCTTTGAGAAGACTGTACATGACACACTTGTCCAGAGCGAAAAAGACGGGAAGACTTTGTCTGCCGTCAGAATCCGCTTCTCTAGTCCTCAAAGATCCTTTTCTAGGAATCAGAGAAGGTAAAAGAAGATGTGGTTCTGGAAATCATAGTTTTCTCGGGACTCTCAGGACAACTCGTCCCCTAGAGGCACAAGGGGACATGACAGATGCCATCCCAGAGGCAGAGGGGGTCTGAGGAACTTTGGGTCTAGGGAGCCCTTCTCGGACAGGCCCACACAGCAGCCCTGAGGGGTTACCTTACTCCTACTCTGAGGCAGTCGGGGGAAGATTATCTTTGCACCCAACAGCTTGGGAGTCCATAACTGCAGATCGTTGGGTGTTTCAAATTATATCCAGAGGCTACACTATCCCGTTTGTTGCCCCTCCCATCCAACCAAAGTGCCTCCCAGATGTCCCACCTGCTCAAAGCGACACAGCAGCACTAGAGATTTCCAAGCTGCTTCTCAAATGAACCATCTAATTGGTCCCCCCTGATCATTCCAGATCAGGCGTTTACTCCAGATTTTTTTTAGTGCCAAAAAAGACGGGGGACCTCAGGCTCATTTTGGACCTGTCAACCTTAAACCTGGCTGTCACCAAACAGAAATTCTGGATGGTCACCCTGCAGTCCATTCTACCTTATCTTCGAGAATTTGACTGGATGTGCTCGATAGACCTCCAGGACGCTTACTGCCATATCAAGATTCGCAGAAGCTCCAAGAGATTTCTTCACTTACGGCTGGGAGCCAATCATTTCCAGTTCAGAGCCCTACCCTTTGGTCTCACCACAGCCCCCAGGGTGTTTACCAAGGTAATGGCAGTTGTAGCGGCTCTGAGGCTTCAGGGAATTCAGGTATTCCCTTACCTAGATGATTGGCTCCTCACTGCTTCCACCAAGCATCTTCTTTGCCAAGCCAGAGACTCCTTCCTTCATCTTGCAGACTGGCTAGGGATCACTGTCAATGTTTCCAAGTCCCTTTTGGACCCAGTGCAGATCTTGGACTTCATCTGGGCATGGCTGGACACTCTTCGACTGAAAGTCTTTCTAACTCCAGACAGGGTCCAGAGTCTACAGGCCCATATATATCCATAGTTCTTGGCCCCAGGTTACCCACGGTGGGTGACGTTCTCAGAGCCCTGGGCTCTATGGCTCCAGCAATCTCAATCCTACCCTGTGCGCATCTTCACATACGGGTTCTTCAGTGGACTCTAGCCATACAGTGGTCTTGGCGAGATCTCCCCATGGAACATCCAATTCAAATCAGCAAAGCCTGCAGGGCGTCACTCCTCTGGTGGCTCCAATCCCTGGAGATCACAGCCGGATGCCTATTTGTTTCACCCACAGCCCAAACCACAGTGACCATGGATGCCTCCCAGCTCGGGTGGGGGGGCATTATGTGGGGAGGATGGTCCAAGGCATGTGTTCCCAGATTGAGACCAGATTGCACATCATTGTTCTGGCGATGATAGCAGTGCTTTTAGCGTTGCAAGCCTTCCACACTGTTCTTCCTCCAGGGACTATTGCAATTCAGTCAGACAGCAGAGTCCATGAGAGTGTTGGAGTGGGCGATCTCCACCAGTCGGTTTCTGATTGCAACGCACATCCCGGGATGCTCCAACATCTCAGCGGACAGATTGAGTCGGGCTATTCTAATGCCATACGAGTGGTCTCTGAAGCAGTCGATAGCTGAGGAGATTTTCCTTGCATGAGGTCAGCCTTGCAGCGATATCTTCGCATCTCCTTCCAACGCGAAGTGCGACAAGTTCTTCGTTCTGATTACCTCACCAGGGGATCCCCCCAGAGATGCTCTAGTCCATGCTTGGCCTCCCAGGTTGCTTTATGCTTATCCTTCGTTACCACTCATTCCGAAGTTTCTTCAGAAAGTTTGCTGACTGGGGTGTAAAGTGATCCTCACTGCCCCATTCTGGCCTTGTCAAATGTGGTTCTTTTACTCTGGTCTCATGTTCTAGCTCCTCCTTGGGTTCTGGATCCCTGCCCAGATCTCATTTCTGATCCTTCGGGCACTTGTCCGCCCAACCTGGACAGCCTCAAGCTGACGGCTTGGTTATTCCAGTTCTCTTGATTGCCAGGACTCCCAGTCTTTCATCTTCAGTAAAAACTATTCTGGTGGTGTCTCACAAGGCTTCCACTAGGAAGATTTACCGCAGTAAATGGAAATGATTCTCTATCTGAGCTTCTGAGAGAAACCTGGATCCTTTTACAGCCCCTGTTCCTGCAGTGTTGGATATCTTAACCAGTATTTTTCAGCAAGGGGCTAGTTCCTCTATGGTGAAAGTGCAACTGGCAGCTATGTTGAATTTCCACGTCGGCGAAAACATGAATGCCCTGGCCTCTTCTAGACTGTGTAAGGCTTTCCTTAAAAGCACCTTTCTATTGCATCCTCCAATTAAGGACTCTGTTCCTCCTTGGGACCTTACCTTGGTTATGCAGGCTTTAGTTGCTCCCCACTTTGAACCTGCAGCATCAGTAGATTTGGAGTTCTTATCCTGGTAGACAGCCTTCCTAGTGGCCATTACATCGGCTAGGAGGGTTTCTGAGATTCAGGCTTTGTCTAAATCGATCACATCACCTAATAATAATGAATCATCGCTGCAGCCGCTGAAATCTACACTGTCCTGTCAGCGTGCTATTTTACCACAATGATGCCTTCAAAGTTCATCTACCAAAATGTGTGTGTAAAATACACCTTTCATTTCACCGTTTACTATGCTGTTCTGTATACATAAAATTAAACACTTCTTAATTTGTTAATAAAACATTTTAAATTATTTAAAATTTTTTGAAAATACACCGATTGCATACTCTATCTGGTGTCATAATAAAAAATCATAATAATGCCCTTTCTAACTAATTTAAACTAAACAAAATCTATTTATTTAAATTATAATCCTACAAACCATATACATCACATACTGAAATAACCTTATAACAATTTTTCGGTGGATGCATTGCTTATAATAATAACGACATGAATTACCATTTCCTAAAGCAATAAAGCAAAATCAAGGTATTTTCTTTTGCTCACCAATAATTAAAATCTCTTATATTACTAGTGGTACTTAGCTAGATGATATAAATCACCCTGGAGATCACAGCCGGATGCCTATTTGTTTCACCCACAGCCCAAACCACAGTGACCATGGATGCCTCCCAGCTCGGGTGGGGGGGCATTATGTGGGGAGGATGGTCCAAGGCATGTGTTCCCAGATTGAGACCAGAAATGAATATTTCAAATAAATAATTTTTTGCTATTAAATTGACTTACCCTTAGTGTGTCTATAAACCTACTTATATTATGTTTGTTAACCCTATTATTCCCATACACACAACAGTCATACTGTCAAAAAAGGATGTTAATAAATGAATATGTATGAACTGTCTATTATGACTGATAAAATATCACGAACATAAATGCCCTAACTGATGGACATCTGGATGTCTTACTATAACTAGATGACTATAAATATATATAATATCAATTTAAATTACAATAATGATTTGATCTTAAGGAATTACAATACAGAATGTTAACATAGATATTATGTAGGCTGAATATATTAAAGTTACACTTCCCCTATTCATACCTTGAATACCAAGTGTTCAACTACTTTTAAAAAGATAATATCGGTTTCAAAGATATACTATAATTTAATCCAGGTGATGTAATTGCATCTAGATATAATTGCCACCATACTTCTTTAAAACTTAAATACATTTTATAATCTCCACCTCTAGGGTCCTGTTTTATGATGTCTATAATTGCAAATTTGAACCCTAGAACATGGCCCTTAGCATGTGTCTAAATAGAGCATTAGAAGAATCTTTCTTCTTGATATTATATACATGTTCGTAAATACGTCTGTTTAAACTTCTCTCCATCTTTCCTACATAGAAACTGGGGCATTGCTTACACACCGCCAGGTATATTACCATTTTGGTATTACAATTACCTTTGATGAATTTAACTTTTGAGTTCATAGTATTGTGGATAGTTATCTCCTTCTCTTCATTAATGTATTTGCATTGGTTACAACATCCACATTTTCTAGTATTATTAACCCTGGATATACTACTAGTCTTATTAATTTGTGTTTGTTGTCCTAATAATCTTTTAGATTTTTCCCCATCTTGTATACTATTCCGGGTTTCGTTCCCATGATCTCTGATAAAATCGGATCACCTGTGATGAGGTACCAGTACTTAAAACTAGATCTCTAATATCTCCTGACCATGGGCTGTACAACATAATATAAGAACTCTGATGGTTATTCACCGTAGCCCACTTATTAATTCTACTGGTATTCATACCACCAGATGTGCTACTATTTAAACCTAAAAGGGGCTTAAATTTCTTCCCCCATTCAAATAACATATATTGTGTAACATTGTTCATCATATCTATAGGATAACCCCTATCTTCAAACATATTAGTTATATTTTGTATTTCATCAACTAATATATTATAATCAGATGTCATGCGTGAAGCCCTGATGTATTGTCCTTTAAAGATGTTAGATTTGAGCTTAGGAGGGTGATAACTACTAAACTCTAAATAATCATTCGAATACATATTTTTTCTATGAATTTTAGAATGTAATTTCCCTTCCTGTTCATATATATATATATGTATCTAAATACACTATACCTGCATTATTGGATGAATGTGTAAACTTCAAAAATTCACTACTATTATTCAAAAAAAGAATAAATTCATCCAACTCATCTGTACTGGAATTCCATAAAATATATATGTCATCAAGAAATCTGGAATAATGCATGATGCTGGTAAAAAATGTACTAGGGAACAAGGTATTGATTTCCCAATCCAGCATGACTAAGTTAGCAAAAATGGGAGCACAAGCTGCTCCCATTGCTACTCCCTTAGTCTGTTTGAAATGTTCACCTTCGAAATAGATGAAATTGTTATCCAATACCAAGCTCATGCATTCCATAATAAGACTCACTTCATCCCATCCTAAATCAGAATATTTAGTTATACTATTACAGAAGGCCTCAAGTCCTTCATCTTTCGGGATGCACGAAAACAAGTCAATTACATCTATGGTGACAAATATCCATCCTTTCTTCCATGAATCTATAGGGAATTCCCTCAAAAATTCCCAGGAATCTTTTACCATATGTGGTATCTTATCATATATATGTTTAAGTCTCACGTCAATGAATTTTCCTATAGGAAATGTTTTAGAATCACTACCTGAAATGATGCGTCTGAAAGGTGGGTCTACCAAATTTTTATGTATCTTAGGTATACCAACTAAAGTTGCTAACTTAGGATACTTAACCGTCATAAATTTGTGTGTATCTTTACGAATTCTACCATCAATTAGAAACTCCTCCAGGTATGAATCTGTTCTTCTATATGCGATATTAATTTTGTTTAGTGAAATAGATTCATAATTACCTGTGACATGTAATATGTCATACATTTTCTTGTTATACTCCATACTCTCATATATGACAATTCCTCCACCTTTATCAGGTTTCATCACTCTAATATTTGAATCCATTTGTAACTCAAGCAAAGTTTCCTTTTCTTTTACAGTTAAATTACTACTATATGCTTTACTTTTGTGTTTACTGTGCAAATCGTATAACTCCCGAGTCAGGATTTTCTCGTACATTTCCACTACTGGATATCCATGAGGGATAAAAGTGCTCTTCAAAACCAGTTATGGATTCATATAACTATATGCATTATTATGATTCTGTTGTTTGTTATGAGACCTATCATTAAACATAATGGCCAAATTCATCTTCCTGGTGAATTTTTTCAATTCACATTAACTATCAACCAAATCACACCGGGGTGTGGGTATATACTTCATCCCCTTGGCTAGAATGTTGAAATGCCCTTCATGTATTTCTAAATTTGGATAATTATAGATATTAAATCCATTTAACACATATGTGAATTCTCCTACTTTTCTTATCCTATCTTCCTTGGGGCTCCTAGCAATTTCTGCCCTCACCACCTCCTGTTGTTGCTCCTCCCCCTTCCTCTTGTATAATTGTTTCGATATGGTTGTCCCTGTACTTCCTGTTCCCTCCAAAAATGTGAATCACTATAAGTTTCTTCCCTCTCTGAATTCCTTTCTATATAATTATCATCTGGACTCATATATTTATTTGCTCTCCAACTTGTTTTCTCCGTACGCCATGTGTATGCTGTTCCATTCTTATATTGATTTAAATCCCTAGAAATTTTCTTATGTTTAGTTGTACAAAGATTATGCATCCACCTTTCGGCTAAATCAAATTGTTTCTTATAAAGTCTATCCCACTCATGGAATAATACATCTTTATTTATATGTTCATTTAAATTCTCAGTCTCGTGTATTAACTTACTTAACTTTTCATCATTATACTTTAACAATAATTGCATAAACCTAGTACCACACTCATCAAAAAGTTGATTAAATTCTTCTTTAGCATTCGCAGTCATAGTGATGCCCATCGGTACTTTAAAAAATCTTAAACCCTTGGGTACAATTTTCATCTCAATACATTTTCTAATATATGCATTGTCTGTTTTAACACCATTAATATTTTTGAGATTCTTTCCCATGGAGTAAATCATCTCCTTTAATGTACCCCTGGTACCCATATTCTTATGGTTTACATCCAAGGACTGTTTGGTTTTATCAAAATCACAGTCATTGGCTAAAAACTGATTAAATTGATTTTCTTGAATATTATCACCTCTTCCAGAGGTCCCACAAAATGTTGATTTATATTAGTCACAGTACCTTTGGAGTTGTGTATAGTTCTCCCGACCACATTGGAATATGTCTTGGTCGGAAAAATTCTCTTAGGTTTGGTACCCAGTCTATTGGCTTCTTCATCAATGTCATACACTGAAAAGTCAAAAGTAAAATCTGACAAATTCATCTTACTACTGTTGAGTGGCTCTGTGATATTCAATGGCAGTTCAATATCAATAGGGCATCTTCTCCCATTCAAACACTGTCCATTAGGAAGGGGAATAATGTCCTCCAAATTATCTGTGCCCTTATTGTGTTGGCTATCCTCTCGTCTGTCAATAGTTAAAAAATTGGAAATAGATGTATATTTGGCCTTTGAGTTACATACATCCATAGCAGTTCCATCTGTGTTGGATAACAGCGGACTTGCCATTCTAGCCCCTGTGTTGTTGGAACTCTCCTTGGATGCCCTTGTAAAATCAACTGTTGCCTGTTTGATAACCTCAAATAACTTCCCGACTTCGTCCTTTAAAGCAGTCAACTCCTGCCGAAGTTGTTGCAATTCGTCACTGGCATCTCCCTTCTGTTTTGGTGAACCTTCACCGGTTGCCTCCATGGCTGAGGTCGACTACTGAATGAATCCAAGATACAACTGTAATAACTTACTGCCACGGAGTTCACCAATAAGTGCTCGTTCACCTCCAGGAATAAAATTAGACGAATGCGACTATCACCGTCCACTGCACAATTCAAGTGTTTATTGCAAAATATAACTGAGATAAAAACTGAAATAAAAGCTGAATGAATATATAACCAGTTGTTAAGCGCTTTCACCCATATAATGGGCTTCTTCAGAACACTCCATAGTTCGTTGTTACTCCTTAAATAACTTATTTGGCACCAAAATGCGTTCAAATTCTTAAAGGTACATAGCGCTCCAAAGTCAATATTCCATAGAATGTAAACACATATTCCGAATGTCTTATTCAATAAAGTTACAAATTTCACCTAATCTAACCATTTAGAAACACTTACAAACATTAAGACATGTTTATAAATATCATTGCTGAACTGTCATGTTGTAATGTACTACTATGACTAATAGGTCTTCCTTTTTAAATGTCATATTGTCTACATCTATTCAGCATAAACCCATAACAAACATATAAAAAACAATATAAAAAAAAATGTAAAAAATTAAAAAAAACAGCATGTTGACTAAATCAATCACATAACCTAATAAAAATGAATCATCACTGCAGCCGCTGAAATCTAAACTGTACTGTCAGCGTGCTATTTTACCACAACGATACCTTCAAAGTTCATCTACCAAAATGTGTGTGTAAAATACACCTTTCATTTCACCGTTTACTATGCTGTTCTGTATACATAAAATTAAACACTTCTTAATTTGTTAATAAAACATTTTAAATTATTTAAAATTTTTTGAAAATACACCGATTGCATACTTTATCCGGTGTCATAATAAAAAATCATAGTAATGCCCTTTCTAACTAATTTAAACTAAACAAAATCTATTTATTTAACACACACACATTTTGGTAGATGAACTTTGAAGGCATCGTTGTGGTAAAATAGCATGCTGACAGTACAGTTTAGGCAGTAAGTTATTACAGTTGTATCTTGGATTCATTCAGCAGTCAACCTCAGCCATGGATGCAACCGGTGAAGGTTCACCAAAACAGAAGGGAGATGCCAGTGATGAATTGCAACAACTTCGGCAGGAGTTGACTGCTTTAAAGGACAAAGTCGGGAAGTTATTTGAGGTTATCAAACAGGCAACAGTTGATTTTACAAAGGCATCCAAGGAGAGTTCCAACAACACAGTGGCTAGAATGGCAAGTCCGCTGTTATCCAACACAGATGGAACTGCTATGGATGTATGTAACTCAAAGGCCAAATATACATCTATTTCCAATTTTTCAACTATTGACAGACGAGAGGATAGCCAACACAATAAGGCCACAAACAATTTGGAGGACAGTATTCCCATTCCTAATGGACAGTGTTCGAATGGGAGAAGATGCCCTATTGATATTGAACTGCCATTGAATATCACAGAGCCACTCAACAGTAGTAAGATGAATTTGTCAGATTTTACTTTTGACTTTTCAGTTTATGACATTGATGAAGAAGCCAATAGACTGGGTACCAAACCTAAGAGAATTTTTCCGACCAAGACATATTCAAATGTGGTCGGGAGAACTATACACAAATCCAAAGGTACTGTGACTAATATAAATCAACATTTAGTGGGACCTCTGGAAGAGGTGATAATATTCATGAAAATCAGTTTAATCAGTTTTTAACCAATGACTGTGATTTTGGTAAAACCAAACAGTCCTTGGATGTAAACCATAAGAATATGGGTACCAGGGGTACATTAAAGGAGATGATTTACTCCATGGGGAAGAATCTCAAAAATATTAATGGTGTTAAAACAGACAATGCATATATTAGAAAATGTATTGAGATGAAAATTGTATCCAAGGGGTTAAGATTTTTTAAAGTACCGATGGGTATCACTATGACTGTGACTGTTAAAGAAGAATTTAATCAACTTTTTGATGAGTGTGGTACTAGGTTTATGCAATTATTGTTAAAGTATAATGATGAAAAGTTAAGTAAGTTAATACACGAGACTGAGAATTTAAATGAACATATAACTAAAGATGTATTATTCCATGAGTGGGATAGACTTTATAAGAAACAATTTGATTTAGCCGAAAGGTGGATGCATAATCTTTGTACAGCTAAACATAAGAAAATTTCTAGGGCTTTAAATCAATATAAGAATGGAACAGCATACACATGGCGTACGGAGAAAACAAGTTGGAGAGCAAATAAATATACAAGTCCAGATGATAATTATATAGAAAGGAATTCAGAGAGGGAAGAAACTTATAGTGATTCACATTTTTGGAGGGAACAGGAAGTACAGGGACAACCATATCGAAACAATTAAACAAGAGGAAGGGGGAGGAACAACAACAGGAGGTGGTGAGGGCAGAAATTGATAGAAGCCCCAAGGAAGATAGGATAAGAAAAGTAGGAGAATTCACATATGTGTTAAATGGATTTAATATCTATAATTATTCAAATTTAGAAATACATGAAGGGCATTTCAACATTCTAGCCAAGGGGGTGAAGTATATTCCCATACCCCGGTGTGATTTGGTTGATAGTTTATGTGAATTGAAAAAAATCACCAGGAAGATTAATTTGGCCATTATGTTTAATGATAGGTCTCATAACAAACAACAGAATCATAATAATGCATATAGTTATATGAATCCATAACTGGTTTTGAAGAGCACTTTTATCCCTCCTGGATATCCAGTAGTGGAAATGTACGAGAAAATCCTGACTCAGGAGTTATACGATTTGTACAGTAAACACAAAAGTAAAGCTTATAGTAGTAATTTAACTGTAAAAGAAAAGGAAACTTTGCTTGAGTTACAAATGGATTCAAATATTAGAGTGATGAAATCTGATAAAGGTGGAGGAATTGTCATATATGAGAGTATGGAGTATAACAAGAAAATGTATGACATATTACATGTCACAGGTAATTATGAATCTATTTCACTAAACGAAATTAATATTGCATATAGAATAGATTCATACCTGGAGGAGTTTCTAATTGATGGTAGAATTAGTAAAGATACACACAAATTTATGACGGTTAAGTATCCTAGGTTAGCAACATTAGTTGGTATACCTAAGATACATAAAAATTTGGTAGACCCACCTTTCAGACGCATCATTTCAGGTAGTGATTTTAAAACATTTCCTATAGGAACATTCAATGACGTGAGACTTAAACATATATATGATAAGATACCGCATATGGCAAAAGATTCCTGGGAATTTTTGAGGGAATTCCCTATAGATTCATGGAAGAAAGGATGGATATTTGTCACCATAGATGTAATTGATTTGTTTTCGTGCATCCCGAAAGATTAAGGACTTGAGGCTTTCTGTAATAGTATAACTAAATATTCTGATTTAGAATGGGATGAAGTGAGTCTTATTATGGAATGCATGAGCTTGGTATTGGATAACAATTTCATCTATTTCGAAGGTGAACATTTTAAACAGACTAAGGGAGTAGCAATGGGAGCAGCTTGTGCTCCCATTTTTGCTAACTTAGTCATGTTGGATTGGGAACTCAATACCTTGTTCCCTAGTACATTTTTTACCAGCATCATGCATTATTCCAAATTTCTTGATGACATATATATTTTATGGAATTCCTGTACAGATAAGTTGGATGAATTTATTCTTTTTTTTGAATAATAGTAATGAATTTTTGAAGTTTACACATTCATTCAAAAATGCAGGTATAGCGTATTTAGATACATATATATATGAACAGGAAGGGAAATTACATTCTAAAATTCATAGAAAAAATATGTCTTCGAATGATTATTTAGAGTTTAGTAGTTATCACCCTCCTAAGCTCAAATCTAACACCTTTAAAGGACAATGCATCAGGGCTTCACAAATGACATCTGATTATAATATATTACTTGATGAAATACAAAATATAACTAATATGTTCGAAGATAGGGGTTATCCTATAGATATGATGAATAATGTTGCACAATATGTGTTATTTGAATGGGGGAAGAAATTTAAGCCCCTTTTAGGTTTAAATAGTAGCACATCTGGTGGTATGAATACCAGTAGGAGAATTAATAAGTGGGCTACGGTGAATAATAACCATCAGAGATCTTATATTATGTTGTACAGCCCATGGTCAGGAGATATTAGAGATCTAGTTTTAAGTACTGGTACCTCATCACAGGTGATCCGATTTTATTAGAGATTATGGGAACGAAATCTGAAATAGTATACAAGATGGGGAAAAATCTAAAAAGATTATTAGGACAACAAACACAAAGTAATAAGACTAGTACTATATCCAGGGTCAATAATACTAGAAAATGTGGATGTTGTAACCAATGCAAATACATTAATGAAGAGAAGGAGATAACTATCCACAATACTATGAAATCAAAAGTTAAATTCATCAAAGGTAATTGTAATACCAAAATGGTAATATACCTGGCAGTGTGTAAGCAATGCCCCAGTTTCTATGTAGGAAAGACGGAGAGAAGTCTAAATAGACGTATTTACGAACATGTATATAATATAAAGAAGAAAGATTCTTCTAATGCTCTATTTAGACACATAGAAGCTAAGGGCCATGTTCTAGGGTTCAAATTTGCAATTATAGACATCATAAAACAGGACCCTAGAGGTGGAGATTATAAAATGTATTTAAGTTTTAAAGAAGTATGGTGGCAATTATATCTAGATGCAATTACATCACCTGGATTAAATGATAGTATATCTTTGAAACCGATGTTATCTTTTTAAAAGTAGTTGAACACTTGGTATTCAAGGTATGAATAGAGGAAGTGTAACTTTAATATATTCAGACTACGTAATATCTATGTTAACATTCTGTATTGTAATTCCTTAAGATCAAATCATTATTGTAATTTAAATTGATATTATATATATTTATAGTCATCTAGTTATAAGAAGACATCCAGATGTCCATCAGTTTGGGTATTTAGATTCATGATATTTTATCAGTCATAATAGTCAGTTCATAGATATTCATTTATTAACATCCTTTTTTTGACAGTATGACAGTTGTGTGTATGGGAATAATAGGGTTAACAAACATAATATAAGTAGGTTTATAGACACACTAAGGGTAAGTCAATTTAATAGCAAAAATTTTTTTATTTGAAATATTCATTATTCATTGGGTGATTTGTATCATCTAGTTAAGTACCACTAGTAATGTAAGCTATTTTAATTATTGGTGAGCAAAAGAAAATACCTTAATTTTGCTTTATTGCTTTAGGAAATGGTAATTTATGTCGTTGTTATTATAAGCAATGCATCCACCGAAAAATTGTTATAAGGTTATTTCAGTATGTGATGTATATAGTTTGTAGGATTATAATTTAAATAAATAGATTTTGTTTAGTTTAAATTAGTTAGAAAGGGCATTATTATGATTTTTTATTATGACACTGGATAGAGTATGCAATCGGTGTATTTTCAAAAAAATTTAAATAATTTAAAATGTTTTATTAACAAATTAAGAAGTGTTTAATTTTATGTATACAGAACAGCATAGTAAACGGTGAAATGAAAGGTGTATTTTACACACACATTTTGGTAGATTAACTTTGAAGGCATTGTTGTGGTAAAATAGCACACTGACAGTACAGTTTAGATTTCAGCGGCTGCAGCGATGATTCATTATTATTAGGTTATGTGATCGATTTAGTTAACATGCTGTTTTTTTACATTTTTTTTATATTGTTTTTTATATGTTTGTTATGGGTTTATGCTGAATAGATGTAGATAATATGACATTTAAAAAAGAAGACCTGTTAATCATAGTAGTACATTACAACATGACAGTTCAGCAATGATTTTTATAAACATGTCTTAATGTTTGTAAGTGTTTCTAAATGGTTAGATTAGGTGAAATTTGTAATTTTGTTGAATAAGACATTCGGAAAGTGTGTTTACATTATATGGAATATTTACTTTGGAGTGCTATGTACCTTTAAGAATTTGAACGCATTTTGGTGCCAAATAAGTTATTTAAGGAGTAACAACGAACTATGGAGTGTTCTGAAGAAGCCCATTATACGGGTGAATGCGCTTAACAACTGGTTATATATTCATTCAGCTTTTATTTCAGTTTTTATCTCAGTAATATTTTGCAATAAATGCTTGAACTGTGCAGTGGATGGTGATAGTCGCATTCGTCTAATTTTATTCCTGGAGGTGAACGAGCACCTATTGGTGAACTCCGTGGCAGTAAGTTATTACAGTTGTATCTTGGATTCATTAAGTACATAACTTCTTTTTTTGGTAAATTAACTTCCAAACTGTACTTTACTCAGTATATTTCTAAAAACGGATTCCTTTCTGTTAGGCAACATTCCCCCACTTTATACCCTTGCATATCTCCCTCACAAAGCTGACCTAACTACAACCTCTCCAATACACGCGTAGACAACTCTGCCCACTTTACCTTTCAACCAGTTTCTATAACTGTCATAAAAAGCTTTTACATAAACTAAAACCTTGTTTCTCCTCAGCCAACAACCTTCTACTGGAATACCTAAATCTAGCTGCAGATGCAATAGCACACCCAATCAGGATTCTTGCTAATAGATAAATTACAGAATTCTGTGCCCCTAACATGGAAAATGGCACATATTATTCCTTTACATAAAGGAGGTAATTCCATTGACACAAGAAAATTTCTGTCTCATAGCCATCTTGTCTCCCATCTCTAAAATCCTGGAAAGATGTATACATCATCTTGAAAGATGTATACATCAAGAATTTCTCCACTATCTTTTACAAAATAAGCTAATCACCAGTACACAACTTGGACTTCAGCTAGACCCTGAATCCACTGCATTATTATCATTTGCAGACACTATCACTAAAGCTCGCAACTCTAATAAACTTGTATTGGCAGTATTTCTAGATCTATCAAAAGCTTTTGTCAAACATGGCCTCTAACAGTAAACTCCTCAATCATCTTTCCACCCTGGGCTTATCATCTCCATCTATTCAGTGGTTCTCCAGCTTCCTTGCTAACAGGCAGCAAGATGTAAAATGGCAAGGGTCCATCTCTGCATACCTTTCCTCTTCCGCAGGAATCCCACAAGGATCCATCCTTGGCCCTGTAATCAATATTTTTGTCAATAACCTACATTCATCTTCTTGTGAAGGCACCCTGATTCAATATGTAGATATACCATCAACTGCTCCTCAAATACCTTAACTCAC
This sequence comes from Protopterus annectens, assembly GCF_019279795.1. NCBI lineage: Eukaryota > Metazoa > Chordata > Ceratodontiformes > Protopteridae > Protopterus > Protopterus annectens. The sequence continues at coordinate 124,582,097 of NC_056742.1, read as the reverse complement.
CTCACTAGAGCGAGTCCTGAATCATAGAGACTGAATGGCTGAAAGATCGGACTTGTATATACCAAGTCTGAGATGGTATTTTCAGAATATTCTCTTTTCTCTGAGGCATGATGATGTTGGAGTTGGTACTTGGTATATATTAGTTTGGGGGTGTAAAGGGCTTTCCCATACATGGGGGTATGCAGGTGGATCCCCCCTACAAAAAGAAGTTTTAAAGAGAAGAGCAGTTTTCTAGATTTGCTCTTCTCTGGGTTTTTGATATTTTTTTAAAGCTTTTCTGCACTCACAATTTCGAGTGCTGATATTTTATAATGATATATATATATATATATATATATATATATATATATATATATATATATGTATATCAGGGACCCTTTCAGGATCAACGCAGGTATTCTTCCTTCAGAGGCAGAGGAGGAAGTTTCATTGATGGATGCCACCCCAAAGGCAGGGGTGTCCACAGAATCAGGGCTTCAGAGAACCCTTCTCTGACAGGCCTTATCAGCTCTCATGAAGCTCTGCCTAACTGTTCATCTCTAGAGGCAGTCAGGGGTAGTTTTTCACTGTACCTGGATGCCTGGACCAATCTGACAATAAATGCCTGGGTGCTAAGCATAATATCCAGAGGTTATTACATTTCCTTTTTCTTTCCACCTCCAGTGGAACAAAATAAACTTCCCAATGTACACCCAGTCAGGGGGAGCACACAGTACTACAGATTCAAAAACTGCTGCAAAAAAGAGTAATTCAAGAAGATTCGGAACTTACTCCTGCTTCTTTTTAGTGCCAAAGAAAATGGGGGACCTGAGATCTATTCTATATCTGAGCCATCTAAATCAGTATGCAGAGTTCTGGATGGTAATGGTTCAGCCCATTCTACCGCTGTTGTTCAAGGACAATTGGATGTGCTCTGTAGACCTTCAGGGTTCATACTATCACATCAAAATAGACAGGCACTCCAGAAGTCATTTGCCCTTCAGGCTGGGAACCAGTCATTACCAGTTCAGAGCTCTGCCCTTTGGAATGACTGCAGCCCCCAGGGTGTTTACCAAATGCATGGCAGTAGTGGCAGCTCACCTGAGACTGAAAGGATTCCAGGTGTTTCCATATTTGGACGACTGGCTTCTAACTGCCCCAAACCGGCATCAACTACTTCAGGCCAGGGATTATTTGTTTCAGATCTTCAGCTTCCTGAGCATTAACATAAACCTTACCAAATCAATCTTGCCTCCCATTCAAAATTTGGACTTCATTGGTGCCCTTCTGGATACGACACACCAGGTGGCTTCTTTGCCTCCACATCATATAAGATCTTTGAGAAGCCAAGTACGGGACATATTCTCTGTAACATCTCTGTTGGCAAGATTGGTACTACAAGCTCTGGGCTCTGTGTCAGCTGTCATCATCCTAGTTCCCTCAGCAAGGTTTTTTATGCAAATCCTCCATTGGAACGTAGGTGTTCAGTGGTCTGTTCTTTACCAGCTGTTCCTATCAAGTTAACTCCAATTTGCAAACTTCATCTTCAGTGGTGGATTCATTTGGATGACCTGTTCCTGAGCAGGCTGTTCCTTCTTCCTTCCCACACAGCCACAGTGACCATGGACACTTCCCAACTAGGTTGGGGGTACTTTCAAGGGAAAGATGGTCCAAAGCACGTGGTCTTCCTCAGAGACCAGATTGCATATCACTGTCCTAGAGATGAGAGCAGTTCTTCTAATGTTGCAAGCCCTTCAGGAAAACTTCCCCTTTGGGACTATTGCAGTATACACCAACAACATGTCAGTAGTCTGGTATATCAACAAACAAAGAGAAACCCACTCTTAAACCTTGTGCAGAGAGGCCATGAGTGTTTAGGAATGGGTGATACTTTCAGACTGCTTTCTAGTTGCAATGCATATATTGGGGAAATCCAGTGTTCTTGTAGACAAACTCAGCAGGTCCATCCTGACCTCTCACAAGTCGTCCCTCAATCAATCAGTGGTGAATCTGATTTTCAGCCATTGGGGCCAACCCTGCTGCAACCTGTTTGCTTCCCCCAAAACAACAAGAGCAGAAAGTGCTTCACTCTGATCCACCCTCCGGGAGAGTCACCAAGGGATGCTCTAGTTCTTGATTGGCCCCGGTCTCCTTTATGGTTATCCTCTGCTTCCTTTGATCCCAAAATTCCTGCAGAAAGCCAGCAGGCTGAACAGCTCAGTCATCCTCATTGCCCCCTTTTGGCCTTGTCAGGATTGGTTTCCCTTTCTCTGGTCTCACCTGAAATATCTTCCTTAGATTCTGGAACCCAGCCAGGACTTCCTATCTCACCTGTCAGAGAGTCAGCACCCCAGTCTTTACACCCTCAAGCTAACCGTATGTTTTCTCCACTTCCATTGATTGTACAAATTTTTAACATCCCAAAAAGCATCTACTAAGAAGGTCTACAGAACTAAATAGAAAAGATTTACTATATCAGCTGCCAAAGAGAATATTGATCCCTTTTCAGCCAGGAAGGAACCAGTTTTTCTACTATAAAACTTAAATTGTCAGCTATATCCAACTTTCACACTGGAAATAATTTTTGTTCCCTTTTCACTTCAAGACTATGCAAGGCATTCATGAAAGGGATTTTTCTGCTAAGATCTCCTATAAAGGATCCTTCTCTTCCTTGGGATTTCACTGTTGTACTTCAAGGCTAACTCAAAAACATTTTGAATTTGCAGACATTTGTGATATGCAATTCTTGTATTGGAAAACTATCTTTTTAGTAGCTATTACATCAACAAAGAGGATTTCTGAACTTCAGGCCCTGTCCAAACTGCCTTACATTATCTTTCATAAGGATAGAGTGCCCCTTCATACCAACCCATCCTTTATGCCTAAAGTAGTGACAGAGAATAATATTAATCAGTCTATGCAATTGCCAGTCTTCTTCCCAAATTTTTCTAACAAGGGCGAATATGTCTTACATCTTCTTGACATGCGTAGACAACTGTGTTTCTGTCTTCATAGAACAAAACAGTATAGAAAGTCTGATGAAATGTTTGTATCTTTTTGCCTAACAGTATAGGTTAAGCAGTCTCTAAACTTACCCTGGACAAATGCATTACTGACTGTATTTCATTAATCTATTCAAATAATGGTCTGGAATTGCTTCACCTTCCTAGGCCCCTTTCTGTTAGCTCTATGACTAAATGGGCGTGCCTTCGTTGAAGGCTGAACATCGAGCTGGCACCTCGGCGTTTGTCAAAATGTACTGGCAATCATTAGCAGACCAGAGTTCCGCTGTGGCGACCCCTAACTGGGAAAAGCCAAAAGACAACAATAACAACAACTACATTATCTGCTTTCTCCTCTAGAACATCAGTTGATGAAATTTGTGCAGCGCCCACTTGGTCAAAGACTCTTACCTTTGTAATGCATTATAAATTGGACATTGTCTCCGGAAGTAGAGCTTCCTTTGGTACGATGGTGCTCTGGCATATCCTTCCTTGAGGCTGCCCAAGGGTTATGTAGCTGGGGACACTGACCCATCAGTGAGGAAGAATGAAAAGGACAATATCAGATTTGTTAGTTATGTACTTGCCATAACTTGGCATCTGTGCTGTCCATTTTTATTCTTCCTCACCTTCCTTCCCAACTATTCCCTGACCTAGTTACTCCAAGAAGATCTATGTTCTATATAGGAACCTTCACTTTCCTGGTTTGAGCCTCTGATATTTTTCTATGTGTTTCTGTCTCTATGTCCAGTAGGCAATGTGTCATCCCACCACTGGACCCATAATCAAGGAGCCTCAATACTCACCACTGGCAACAGTGGGGGACATACATTGGGAGGATAACAGGTACACACACTGTATTTCCAGATGCAGCTCTCTGCATCAAGAGCAATTTCCCTTAAGATCACACAGAGGCCACAGTCAGTCCAGGGCTGATTTCTCCCTCTTTCTCCAGATCCCCAGTAAGACTCCCCACTGGCACATCTATAGAGTTGAGATTTCAGCTGAGTGGCCAAGCCAAGACTTCCAGCACCCTCTCTGTCCAACCAGTGCTTCGTGTCTCTGCCCAAGTAGCTGACACACACACACACACACACACACACACACACACACACACACACACACACACACACATGGGAAAGGTTGGCACAGGTTTACTAGCTATGCCCCCTTTTGCCCAGACTACAAAGGTAGTTATCACTGCCACCAGCCAACTCCTTATTAGTTACTTTAAGGCCCCTAACAAAGAGTGTCCAATCTTACTGTGTAATATTAATATTAATACAAATGGTAGTTTGACCAAGAGCAAGGCTATTAGGAGTGGCCCACACACTGTCACCGAATAAATATGCAAGTACTCTCAGAAGTTAAATATCTCTAGACAGATCAGCCACAATGAAAGGTTTAAATATATTTAATAATAAATAATAAAAGAACAAGAAAATACTCAGAATATAATCACAGTGACATCAAAGTTCAAAATCACAGGAAATATTTAAAACAACATTGCAGGACAGTCTCACATAAATAAAGAAAAACATCTAAACTAAGCTTTGCTATATTCCTGACTATATCCAAGAGAATTATACTGTTCCCTAGAAACTTACTTCATCAGAGCAAGGCAGATATGGTGAATGATTCTTGTCAGGTCCAAGACAGAATACAAAATGCCCCGTCTCTCTAAGAGACTTCTCAAATTAATATCTTAAATATTACTGCTGGGATAGGTTGCAGATTGACATTATTTATTGTCATCTGACTCTAGTCCCCAGATGAAACTCCAATTGCTGGGAACTGGCAGTATTTAGTATCTACCTTTGAAAATACATAGACAAAGGATTGTGCTCAGATCTTTGGCAGATGCTGGAAGTCATAAAACAATTACATTCCTCCACATTTCAAGACTAGTAATTAGTCCACCCTAAAGACAATACAGAAAGTTCCCTAGTACAGACATTATGTCTCTGGTCTTGCCTATAAAGTAATTTAATTTCAGCTGTTTTTATGAAGTTAACCTCCTGTATTCCAGTTTCCACTATTAAAATATATACATTTAAACAGTTACAGTAGTGCATGTACATTTCTGCTGTCTTCCAGCAGAGCACACTGTGGTTAAATTTTAAGCACAAGTACTTTATAAAATACCTTTTTAACACACGTCTGTACAGACCAGTTTGATATACATATGACATAATACAGTTGTAACACAAACATCTTATATAAATGATGTTGATATTCATAAATGACATATAATTATTTACAAAATTCCAGATAGCTGTGCTGGCAGTATCTCTTTTCATCACAAGCAATAACGCAGCAAACTCATTTTGAGAAAACTGGGGAAGGTGTAGAGCATTACGGGTATAGGGAGGAGCTCAAGACTGGGATCCAAGTCTGAAAAATGTGGCCGAGTTGGATCAGAGAGTCGGATCAGTGCCCCATCAGTGAGGAAGAATGAAAATGGACAATGCAGATGCCAAGCTATGGTAAGTATATAAGTTCTAATTTTTTTCATTAGTGAATGTTCAATGGGAGTAAAGAAGTCTGCAGCTGAATGCAGTTGTATATTCTTTTCTGCTCTGTCCAGGTGAAATTGATAAAGATTCCTTTGCACAACTACAGAGTTGTTAACTTTTTTTATTTTTTTCTCATTGCTATGTTTCCATGGAAGCAGGCTGTCTGCAGGTGCAAGTAATTAATCTTGTGATTTCTGAGCATTCTTTGCTGGATAAAATGCAAAAAGTAAAGGCACAAGGGCAAGAAGATCAGTAAAAAATAAGGTTTAAAATTATCGGAAGTGAATAAAATAGCAGCTTCCCTAACAGCCTTAAAACTTAAATCCATTTACTATAGCAGTATATAATTTAGTTGTATTTAAAGATAGCCAGTGCACTTTTTGTTACTGGTAAAATTAATGTTTTCTGAAAGCATATATATGTAGTGTAATTGGGAGCATAGTCTATTTTTCTAGTTATTGTTTGAGAGTTTTCACTAAAACAAAAAGTCTTGGAAAATGTGACATAGGTTCAAATGGAGATGACAAGAAACAGTTGTATAAAAGATTAGCCTACCAAACATTAGGGTCTGCATGTAACACAAACGTTGGAAATGCACATTCAAAAAATGTCATGTATAATAGACGGGAACAATAACATCTTATCATAATGGCTATCCTATCCATATTGTCTTGGAATGTAAGTGGCCTTACAGAGTATAGACAAAAAGTAAAGACTGTTAAATTGTATTAAGAAATGCAGAGTGCAAATAGCAATGGTGCAGGAGACACATTTTGAAAGAAATTAGCATGTGAATTTATTTATGTATTTATGTATTTATTTATTTGACATTTGTTTACTAGGGAGGTGCAGCTGGGCTAGTATCCCATTTGCAGGGGAGGCCTGGGGAGAAAAGCTCCATATACATAAAAACAGTTTATTTTAAATATTTACAAATAGATTTATAGAAAAGTATACAAAGTAATCCATAGGTACAGACATTACATTGTTTTTCAAGTAGCTATACATTGATATTGTTATTGATAAGATAAAAGTAGCACAAACATACTATACATTGATTGTAATATTTACATACAGTTGACATAGATCATCTCTGAAGATATGAAAACACAGTAACAGTGTCTTTTAGTTGGTGTATGAAAGTAAAATTGGTGATACAGTATATGGTTAAGGGAATTGGAAGAGTGAGAAGAGTAGTAGAATAAAAAGAAAAAAAAGTGTTGGGGGAGCAGGGGAAGAAAAGAAAAGTATTTAGCCTGAAGTTGAGCAGAAGCATAACCAGATGTTATTTAGATAATTCCAAAGCAGACTTTTAAATGTTATGGGGTTGATGGTGTTCAGAATAGTTTGTGGGGTGGAGCTTCATGCTTTAGATATGCAGTTTGAGTAACGAGCATCCTCAAGCCTGTTACTGATTTTTGACACCTTTAACAGTAGTTTTTTAGAGAATCTCAGGGGTCTGTTTTTGGTTTCTGTTTGGAGAGATGTACTTTTTAAGGCTGATATATGATAGAGTGAGTTTGTGTGAGTTGCTTGAAAGATGAGATTGGGTAGTTCAAGCCATTTTAGTTGTCTGAGAGTGATGCATTGATGAGTTTTGTGAGGTAGGCCTGTAGCAAATTTAGCAGTTACGTGGTAACATGTATCTAGCTTAACTAAGTCCATTTTTCGGAGGTTTATAAATATAGCAGAGGCGTACATTATAGTAGAAAATAGCTGGGTCCTGGCGATGGCTTGTCTGGATGTATTAGTAAGGTAAGCTTTAACTTTGTGGAGAGAGCCTAGTTTTATGTGGGCTTTTTTTGATTGTTTGTGATACATGCTTATCAAATTTCAAACAGTTATCAATGGTAATGCCTAATAGCTTTGTTTCAGAGATTGGTTTGATTACAGTGTTGTTAGATGATGATATTTTAAAGTGCAGACTGAGGTTGTTTGATTTGTGATGGTGGGTGGTAAAAAGCATTAATTTAGTTTTGTTAGGGTCTAGAATGAGCTGACTGTTGTTTAGCTAGGATTCAATGGCAGACAAGGATTTTTGGGTGTTTTCTAGGAGCTGTGGTAGGGAAGGTGCCACACAGGTGGCAGTGGAGTCATTGGCATATTGTATATTTGTAGCAAGTCTGGTAGCTGTGTAAAGTTTGTGAAAATGGAGAAAAGGAATGGACCTAGTATTGAACCCTGTGGGACACCTACAGTTATAGGTAGTAAGGATGAAAGATTGTTTTGCCATTTAACAGCCTGTTGGTAATTGAAAAGATAGCTATGGAACTAGGAGAGGGTTTGTATGGATAGGTTAAGGGATGCAAGCTTTTGCAGTAGCTGTTGGTGGGATACTCTGTCAAATGCTTTGACATGTCTAGAAAGATAGAGAATCTTCTTCTTCTTCTTTCGGCTGCTCCCGTTAGGGGTCGGCACAGCAGATCTTCTGTTTCCATTTCTTCCTGTCCTCTGCATCTTGCTCTGTCACACCAACCACCTGCATGTCCTCTCTCACCACATCCATAAACATTATGTTAGGCCTTCCTCTTTTCCTGTTACCTGGCAGCTTCATCCTAGCTGCCTATTATTTCTGAGTTGATTTTAAGTATTGGTGAAACTTAATAGGGCAATTGTGGTGCTGTGGCCAGGTTGCCCAACCTTCCACAGAAGGCACACACACCTATGGCCAATTTAGAGTGTCCAATCCACTTGCAGCATGTCTTTGGGATGTGGGAGGAAACCGGAACACCCGGAGGAAACCCACGTGACCACAGGGAGGACATGCAGACTCCACACAGAAGACACCCCAGCCAAGGATCGAACCGGAGAACGTCTTGCTGTGAGGCGACAATGCTAACCACTGCACCACCGTGGCCGCCCCTGTTTACTAAGCTTCTAATACTCATGTTTATGAGGAGAATATCTGAACTCTTTTTGGGAGTGCTGGTAATGGACAAGGAGTCAGTTAATTTAGTTGGTTGATTTGTTTACTGTGAGCTGTGGGGGTTATGTTGGGAAGATTCGGGTCCTGGATTGGGGTGAATGTCACCAGTTAATTGTTAAATTGGACTTTTTATGATGTGATGGATGTGGGAGTTTGATTGATGTATGGGAGTGTATAAGCAATCTGTATAGGTGAGTAGTTGTGTGTAAGCATTTCTATGAGAATAAAAAAAAAGTAGAAGCTTCGCATTGTGTAGGGGGTGTAGATCATTTTGTTAACTAGTCATTTTGTTAGTGAGTTGGTTTCTTAATTAATAAAGTTTGGATTAGTAAGTTAGCCTTAATAAGCTATTCTTATAGTATATATGTTCTCATACTACAGTCTTTCAGCTTCTCCCCTTTAGGGGTTGCACCACCTTCTATTTTATTATATATTTTAATTTGTCTCTAGCTTTTTAGTTTCATTTCTAAGGTAGCACAGTCTGTTTACACTATGGTGTTAAGGGGAGGGGGGACTTGGTTAAAGGACTGAGTTTATTGCTTATATTGCTCTTAACAGAACCATCCTCTGTAACCACCCCCTTGCTCCAAATAACCTGATTATATATAAATATTGAACGTCTTTAATGCTTTTCATTATACACAAGTAGGATCACTTGTTTGTGTGTTTCAATAAAGAATATTCAATTTTTAACTCAACTGTGGACTACCTACTATTTTCTATTTTAATATTTTGTAGTATGTATTTTACAGTTCGATTTTTATTAGTGAATTAGGTGCATAACATATTTTAAGGTGTTAACTTCACACCCTTCACACTGCAAAGTTTCTTCTTGTTTTTTTTATGTTTTTGTTTTTATTTTATGGGCCCAGTATAGGTTACATACTGGGTTTTTCTGCGACTTTGAGGGATACCACAGATTTTTCTTTTTGTATTTGTTCTAGAATATCTCGGTTTTGGAGTAGTTGAAGAGTTGTGGTGCAATAAAGAAACTAATCTGTGAGGTTTGAGTTTGGCAGGGGATTGGGAATGTGGGAGAGTGCAAGGAGATCATTTTATGGTTATGGGAAGTGGTGAGGTATAGCGCTGTTACCAGTAAAGTGATAATGAATATGTGTAGAAGTAGCATTTTATGTATCAGGTTGTAATAGGATTGTGGTGTAGTGTGTATGCGTGGTAGGGATTAGTGGTAGTATATGTGTACTATGTGGGGAGGAGTTAGGATGATGCATGTGATGGAGTAATTAGTTAATTTGGTATGGTTGAATATGGCTGGGTGATTAATTCAGGTGGGTGTGGTATGTTTAGTATAAATTAAATGGAGTGGGGGCTGGGTGGGAATGTGGGTAGGGTAGGGGAGCGGAGTGAGCCCAAGCGGAGCGGGATGAACCACGAGAAGATGACTGAGCTGTTGGCCAGAAACTATCTGTAAGGGATATGCATCGCCTCAGGCCAGTGCAGGAATTAACTGTTTTGCATGAAATACTAGAGGAGTCACAGGCCAAGTCTAGTCGCACAGTCTCTGTGCTTTAGTTTGCAAAATGTTTTATTTCTTAAATAAGCTGCAAAGGCTGTACAGGTACCTGCTTTGCAAGACAGAGTTGGTTGTACTATTTGTTTATCTTGTTAGGTGGGGATGGGGGGTTAACTATAAGTGACTTGGTAATGTGTGCATGCCACTACTTTAATTAGCCTTGAGAATCCAAAACGTTATACGCCAATACACTGCTTACAAATGCCAGGGAAACATACAATGTGAAGTTGTTCAATCTCGTCGTTCATTCATCACTGATGGGTTCGGAGCCGATCCTTGGCTCCAACATGGCCGACTAACAAGCTCAAAGTTCTCCAGTAGCTCGAGACCCCACACCCCTTATCCCATAATGCACTGCTGGAATTACCTCAGATCTAGTTTGCAGCGGCACGGATCTCTTGGTTTCCAGCTTGGCTAGTTTTTCAACTTTCAGCAAGTTATATTTTTCTTTTTTATATACCCTTGTTCTATTCTTAGTAGCAGATATACTAGATAGTAGTTTTTTTCTGTGTTTATACCCCTTTCCTCAGTATTTTCCATCTTGCCTTCGGCCTTTTGGCCTTAGGATTAGTGATTAGTCAGTGATCCCCTTTGGGACTATTGTCTTGAATCTCTTATTACTGTGGGCTGTGTGTGTGTGTGTGTGTGTGTGTGTGTGTGTGTGTGTGTGTGTGTGTGTGTGTGAGTTACTTAGTTTAAAACAGCTCTTAGTTAATCAGTGTGCTTGAGTTGTGTAATGTCTGAAGATAAGGACAAGCATCCAAAGTCTGGGTTTAAAAAGTGCCCAGACTGCGGACAGAAAATGTCAGTCACAGATGCCCATTTGCAGTGTGTTTACTGCTTGTATGAGGTATATCTGCAAGAGTCTTGCAGCATATGTCATTCTTTTTCCACAAGAGTGTTAGCTGAAAGGAAGAGGAAATTGATTGATGAGGGTATCATTAAACACACCTTTTCTGAGGCATTGTCTGACCAGAATGGAGCCAGTAAATCATCTAAATCTCCTAAGTCTTCCACTGATTCTAGATCCAAAAAAAGAAAGAGGTCAGAGAGTGTGGTGACTTTGGCTCTACTGCCCTTGGAGCCGACAGTCTGCTCTTTTCGGAACCGGGACACGGCTCTGGAACCGGTTGCTGAAAAACCTCCTTCCATATTGCTCCAGTCGGCTCCAGGTCCACTGTCAGCCTATCTGATCTGGATATGGACTGGCTGGCTCAGAAACTCTTAAATGCACCAGGCCTAGTTAAATTGCTGTTGGCTCAGACACAACCGTTGGAGCCGAAGACCACTACCTTTGAATTGTCTGCTCCTCCTCCGAGCCATATCGGACCTTCGGAGCCGGAGGAGGCCAACCTAATGATTGTGGCTCCATTGGAGCCGACACCTGCTCCAGTGTTGTCGGCTCCATCTGCTCAGAAGTTCTCGGTGCCGACTGGGGACTCTAGGAGCCGACACTCTCCGGTCAGGTCCGGGGAGGATAGCCGCACCGACTTGTCGGTGCCGACTCTTCCTCTCGAAGTCTCAGCTCGGGTGAGCTCAACTCCTACCTCGGGTTCGGAGCCCACGGCTTCAGTGCGGGAGGAGATCGCAGCTCCATCAGACCCATCGACTCCTTCTCATCAGAGCCAATGTGCATTTGATGCCATGAGGCAAGTGTTGTCTCCCAAGACTTCCTCATCTCAAGGTCTAGCCTCTTCTTCCTCTAAAGTGTCTGTGTCTGTTTCTGTTTCCACTGGTCCTCCCAAGCATAGAGACCCAGAGCCTCAGGTAGCCCCACAGGGCGTTCCCTGCTCTTCTGAGACCTCTCCAGAAGTTCCCCCTGAAGAGGTTCCCTGAAAGAGATTATTCAAGAGGAGGCATTTGGACTCCCCCCAGGAGTCTATCACATTGGACACTGACCTGGATGAATCAGAAGGGTCCCCCAGATCCCCCTCTGAGGACATCTCCTTTGCAGAGATTCTTGAAATCCTTAGGCAGAGGGGTGATTGGCAGTCCAAGACCCCTACTGAGGACGAGTCGGTTCTCCTGAAGGTGTTTGGGTCTCAGTCTTCCACCTCTTGGGTATCTCCACCCTACGATGAGCTTATGGATCTGGTCTCTCGTAGGGTGTGGGAGTCTCCAGAATCTATGGAATATGTTCCTAGGAGGCCTAATAAGTTTATTTAAGCCCCTGTGGACAAGTCCTTTTTGACCAAGGGAGTCCCTGTTGATGCCATGGTGGTGGCGGCAGCCACCAAAAAGGAAATGTCTGTGTCTTCCTCATCTATCCTTCCTTCTAATAAAGAAACTAGGATCATGGATAGATATGGGAAACGCATGTTCAGTTCAGCGACTTTCTCACTCAGATCACTGAACTACTTGACACATTTTACCAGACTGCAAAGAGATCTCCTTAAGGGGTTGGGAGATATTCTTCAGGGTGCTGTAGCTTCGAGTGTATCCGATAAAATTGCCACTCAGCTCTCTACCCTCAATTCGATAGTCAACTCGTCCATGCGTCTCATATCATATGCAGCTGATGGTTCGAGTAGAGCCGCAGGTACAGGAATCTCTCTCCGTAGGCATGCCTGGATGCAACTCTATTCCTTCGTGGAACCCTTCAAGTCTTCTTTTACTAATACCCCATTTGATGGCTCTTCTTTGTTTGGGCCAAAGGTGAAGGAGACTTTGACCAGGTGTGAGCAAGAAGGAAAGACTCTGTCTACCATCGGAGTCCGTTTTTCCACCCCCGCTCGACCCTTTCCCAAAGGTCAAAGGGCAGGAAAGATGTGGTTCTGGAAAGCCCAAGGAGCCTTTCAGGACATACGTAGAGAGCCCCTTTCCAGAGGCAGAGGAGGGAGTTTCAATGGAAGACACCGCCCTCGCGGCAGACTGCGCAACACCAGGGTGACAGAGATCACTTCTCTGGTCAATCCTACCAGCGATCCTGAAGGGAGGCCTGGCTGTCCTACTCTGGAGGCAGTTGGGGGTCGCTTATCTTTGTACCCCAAAGCCTGGCTAAATATAACAAATGACAGTTGGGTACGAAGTATCATTTCCAGAGGGTATTTCATACCATTTTCCACCCAGCCTCTTCCCGTCAAAAAAATCCCAGACGTTCCACCCAATCACATGGGACAAGCAGCAATAGAGGTACGCTGATTTCTAGAAAAAAGAGTCATCCAGCCAGTCCCAGCAGACCAGACAAGATTCGGAACTTGCTCAAGGTTCTTTTTGGTTCCAAAGAAAACAGAGGACTGGAGACCCATTTTGGATCTCAGCAGACACAACCAATTTGTGAGAAAAGAGAAGTTCTGAATGGTCACGCTACAGTCCATACTCCCCTTGTTGAGGAAGGACAATTGGATGTGCTCGATCGATCTCAAGGATGCGTACTACCACATAAAGATGGCCAGACATTCCGGAGATCACTTCCTTTTCCAGCTGGGAGCCAATCATTATCAATTCCGAGCTCTGCCCTTTGGTCTCACTATAGCCCCCAGAGTATTCACCAAGTGCATAGTGGTAGTCACGGCTCACCTGAGGCGTCTAGGATTCCAGGTGTTTCCGTACGCCAACACATTATGTCCCTAATATCAAAGAACAGAGCACAAGCAGCAGAGGTATTGAAAGTTCTAGGATTGATGGCGGCAGCTATTCTAGCAATCCTCTTAGCAAGGATGCATATAAGAATCCTTCAATGGCTTCTATTCATGCAATGGTCTTACCAAGAACTTCCAATGAGTCACATGATCCTGATAACAAATTCCTGCAAGAAGGATCTTCAGTGGTGGTTGATGTCTCTTCATGTAGAGGTACGCTGATTTCTAGAAAAAAGAGTCATCCAGCCAGTCCCAGAAGACCAGACAGGATTCGGAACTTGCTCAAGGTTCTTTTTGGTTCCAAAGAAAACAGAGGACTGGAGACCCATTTTGGATCTCAGCAGACACAACCAATTTGTGAGAAAAGAGAAGTTCTGAATGGTCACGCTACAGTCCATACTCCCCTTGTTGAGGAAGGACAATTGGATGTGCTCGATCGATCTCAAGGATGCGTACTACCACATAAAGATGGCCAGACATTCCGGAGATCACTTCCTTTTCCAGCTGGGAGCCAATCATTATCAATTCCGAGCTCTGCCCTTTGGTCTCACTATAGCCCCCAGAGTATTCACCAAGTGCATAGTGGTAGTCACGGCTCACCTGAGGCGTCTAGGATTCCAGGTGTTTCCGTACGCCAACACATTATGTCCCTAATATCAAAGAACAGAGCACAAGCAGCAGAGGTATTGAAAGTTCTAGGATTGATGGCGGCAGCTATTCTAGCAATCCTCTTAGCAAGGATGCATATAAGAATCCTTCAATGGCTTCTATTCATGCAATGGTCTTACCAAGAACTTCCAATGAGTCACATGATCCTGATAACAAATTCCTGCAAGAAGGATCTTCAGTGGTGGTTGATGTCTCTTCATGTCACAATAGGACGTCCTTTCATGCTTCTCTCTCCAGTTGCCACTGTGACCACGGACACTTCCCTGATAGGGTGGGGGGGCTATTTCAGGGAAAGACTGTCCAAGGCACATGGGCAGATCAAGAATCGCATCTGCATATCAATGTCCTGGAGATGAGAGCAATACTTCTAGCATTGCAATACTTTCAGGACTCTCTTCCTCTAGGGACAATTGCAATACAGACAGAGAACATGTCAGTGGTCTGGTATCTGAACAAACAAGGCAGGACCAAGTCTTATCCCCTTTGCCGAGAAGCCCTCAGAGTATGGCAGTGGGCACTGTCATCCCAGCACTTTCTGTTGGCAACGCACATCCCGGGCAAATCCAGCATAATAGCGGACAGACTGAGCAGAGCAATCCTGTTGCCCCATGAATGGTCCCTCAAACAAGAGATTGCGGACAGGATCTTCCGCAAATGGGGCCAGCCTTCCTGCGACCTCTTCGCCAGTCACATCAACAACAAACGCAGAAGCTATTTTGCCCTAATTCCCATGCCAGGTCACTCCCCAAGGGATGCTCTTGTCCACGATTGGCCCCTTGGTCTCCTCTATGCATTTCCACCAATTCTCCTGATATCCAAATTCTTACAGAAAGCAAAGTTGCTGGGACGGACGATCATCCTCATAGCCCCTCATTGGCCTCTGCAGATTTGGTTCCCGTTTCTTTACCATCATATTCTGGAAGATCAATGGATCCTGGACCAAGTTCCGGACTTGTTGACACATCCATCAGGGGATCTTCACCTGTCATTGCAGACACTGAAGCTAACCACTTGGCTGCTCCAGTTCCCCGCATAGCCAGGCTCTATAATCTTTCCCATGGCACGAGTCAGATTTTGTTGACTTCCCACAAACCTTCCACCAGAAAATTGTATCGTAAGTGGAAGAGATTTTTCCATTTGGGCTTCTTCCCACAACATTGACCCTTATCAAGCGCCATTGTTTTCTATCTTACAATTCTTGACAGAAATCTTCAACAAAGGAGCAGCGGCAGTTATGGTACGAGTACAATTAGCTGCTATGTCTAATTTCCATCTAGGAATTGATGGTTTGAATATTATGGCTTACCAATTGTCTAAGGCTTTTCTAAAAGGTTCCTTTCACATAAGGCCTCCAGTGAAGGCACCTTATTACCCCTGGAATTTTAATTTTATGATCTGAAGTAGTTACTTCATTTGATCTGCAACCTGTGGGAGTCGGATCCGAATCGGCAGCTTTCCAAGCTTCAAGATCCGAGCTCCTAGCTCCTCCCCCCTACCCATAATCCCTTACTACCAACCACATTACCTCAGATCGTTTTTTGCCGCGGCTAAAGACAGTTGCTTCTTAGTGAAGAGCTCCTGGCCTGGTGAGATTGTTCCTTTTCTAAAAGCTAGTTTCTAGTTTAAAATTGTGTGTGTGTTATTTTTTAGCGTTAATCTATCTTACCCACTTTAAAAAAAAAAAAAAACTTTTTCTCCTTAGTTTAATTTTTGTCTCTCCCCTCCCCCCTTAATGTTTGGGTGTGTGTGTGAGAGAATTATGGCCGAGTCCAAGGCTATATTTTCTAAGTGTAGTGAGTGTGGCCACAAGCTTTCCCCAGCTGATGGCCACACTCAGTGTGTTTTGTGTCTGGGGGCAGCACATTTATCGGAGGCCTGCCAGATTTGTGCGGCCTTCAACCCTCGGGCACTTAGGGACAGGAAGAACAAGCTGATCCTGGCGGGAAAACTCCCTCAGGAATCAGCTTCTTCTTCCTCTCCCAGCCGGGTCCAGGCTACTCCTGTAGCTTCGGCGCCGGCTACTCCCTTAGCTGTACCCGGGACTCAACCTCCCTTATCGGGTACTAGCTCTGTGGTGTCTGGTTCTTCTTCCCACAGGGAGAAGAAGAAACACAGAGAGAGAGAGGGTCATACTTCTAAGAGGCGGGCTGAGTCTCATCCCTCGGCTCCGCCTGAAAAGATTTTGAAGTCCCCTGAGAGGGTCTCCGGATCCTTGTCCTCTCGGCTCCGTTCACCTTCCTTTTCTCCGGAGCCGGAGGAGGAGGATAGGTCTCCCTCGAGGTCTTTGAGGCGGCCTTCCCGGCCTGCTTCGACTACCTCTTCGCGGTCCACTAGAAGCATCTCCGAAGCAGACATGGATCGGATGATGCGAAGATTTTTGCAGACCCAGATGCAGATGGGGATGCTCTTGCCTCCCCCCCCCCTTTGGGAGGGAGTGCAGCCCCCATTTTTTCCCCGATCGCTCCTTCTCCGACCCGTTATTGGGTCTCGGAGTTTTTGGATCCAGGCCCTTTCAGATCCGGGGATACAACGGCGCCGACAGGGATAGTGTCTTTGACGCGGACTATACCTTGGAGCTTGTCGGATCCAAGCTCTCGGGGCCGAGGGTTGAGCATCGGATCCGAGGGAGTGGTTGTGTCTTCGGCGCCGATGGGGCCGGAGCACACCGCTACCTCGGATCCGATTGCTTCGACTCCGACCCCGATCCTTTCCTCGGAGTCGAGGAGGTTGCTTTCTCAGGCTGGTGATAGTGAATCTCCCTCGGCTTTTGAGGTGGTGGAGAGGGTACTGTCGAGGTCATCCAGGTCCCCGACCGGGCCTTCAGATCCACCCGTGCCCCCACTGTATCATGGTCTGTCTTCGCTCATCCGTCCATCTGGACAGCCTGCCCAAAGCCTCCAGTTAGTTCCTAGGGAGGAACACCAACCAGTGGACGAGCCATCTTCAGAGAGCCCCGCCGAAGAGGTGCCTCGGAAGCACCAGTGAAAAAGGAAGCACCTGGACTCCCCCGAGTCCATTACCACTGATACCGATTTGGAGGATACGGAGGGTTCCCCAAGTTCACCCCCTGAAGATGTCTCATTTGGAGACATCATGGAAATGTTGCATATAAGAGGGGGGTGGTCGGCCCAAAAGCCCTCCCTGGACGAGTCCATATTTCTGGAGGCCTTTGAGGCAGGCCCATCTACCTCCTGGGTGTCCCCCCCAGCCGACCCCTTGGTGGACCTAATTACCACCAGGGCTTGGAAGGAGCCTGACACCATGGAGCCTATCCCTAGAAGCCCGGATAAGGTCCTCAGCCCTCCCTCTGATAGACCTTCTTGGTCCAAAGGCGCGCCAGTGGATGCTATGTTGATGGCGGCTGCCACTAAGAAAGAACTTGCCCAGGAAAGTTCTTCTGTCCATCCACCGGACAAGGAGTCCCGGGCTTTGGACCGTATTGGGAAGCGGATGTTTGCTTCAGCAACCTTTGCCATAAGGTCGCTGAACTACATGGCACACACTATCAGGCTACAGCGTGACTTAATTAAAGAATACGCTGCAGCCCCTCCGGAGTCCATCTCGGTCCCAGACAAAAAGGTTTTTGAGACCCGAATGGCCACTCTAAAGTCCATATCAAATACATCTATGCGGCTTCTTTCCCATGCCATGGAAGGAGCCGCTAGAGCTAGCGGAGCGGGAGTAGTCTTGCGACGGTACTCCTGGCTCCGCCTTTGCGACTTCACAGATCCCTTCAAGGCGTCCTTCACGAACGCCCCTTACGATGGTTCGGCCTTATTTGGCTCATCAGTTCGCGACATGCTAGTCCAAAGCGAGAAGGATGGGAAGACGCTGTCGGCCATCGGAGTCCGCTTCTCTAACCCCCAAAGATCCTTCTCCAGGAATCAGAGGGGGCAAAAGAAGCTGTGGTTCCGTAAATCTCAGCAATCCCATCCTGCTGCGGACAACTCGTCCTCTAGAGGCAGAGGAGGACAAGGTGGACGCCGGCCCAGAGGCAGAGGGGGCCCGCGTAACTTCGGGTCTAGAGAACCCTTCTCGGAAGAACCCGCGCAACAGCCCTGAGGGCTTGCCCGACTGTCCCTCTCTGGAGGCAGTCGGGGGGCGATTATCGGAGCACCTATCAAACTGGGAGTCCATCACAAATGATCGATGGGTGCTCCGGATAATATCCAGAGGTTACACAATACCGTTCTTGCAACCCCCCCCCAAGCCCAAACATCTCCCCGATGTTCCACCCCATCAAAGGGAGTCCGCAACTCAAGAAATTTCAGAGTTGCTAAGAAAAAGAGTCATCCAGCCCGTCCACCCAGATCAGT
Organism: Protopterus annectens; assembly: GCF_019279795.1. NCBI lineage: Eukaryota > Metazoa > Chordata > Ceratodontiformes > Protopteridae > Protopterus > Protopterus annectens. Next base: position 124,563,574 of record NC_056742.1, on the reverse strand, counting down.
CCGGATCAGGTTATTACTCCAGGTTCTTCTTGGTGCCAAAGAAAACGGGGGACCTCAGACCCATTCTAGACCTTTCGTCCCTGAACCTGTTCATACCCAAGGAAAAGTTCCGGATGGTCACTCTCCAATCTATTCTCCCCCTTCTGCAGGAGAACGACTGGATGTGCTCGTTGGACCTCAAAGATGCGTACTACCATATACTAATGGACAGACGATCCAGGAGGTTCCTCCGCTTCCGGCTAGGAGCCAGTCATTATCAGTTCAGGGTTCTTCCATTTGGCCTAACCTCAGCCCCCAGAGTGTTTACCAAAGTCATGGCAGTGGTTGCAGCCCACCTGAGACTCCAGGGCATTCAGGTGTTCCCTTACCTGGACGACTGGCTCCTCACCGCCCCCAACAAGCATCTACTGGTTACGGCGAGAGATTATGCCCTATCTCTGTTTGGTCATTTGGGCATTTCAGTGAATCTAAAGAAATCCTGCCTGTGCCCCACTCAAGCCCTAGAATTCATAGGGGCCAGGTTGGATACTCGAATCTCCAGAGTGGTGCTGACATCGATCAGACTAAACAGTTTGTCTCGCCAAGTCTTGGACATTCTTCAGAGCCCCGCTCCTCCAGCAGAATTAGTCCTGAGGGCGTTAGGATCTATGTCGGCAGTGATCGGCCTTTCTCTCCATGCCCGTCTGTAAATGTGAGTGTTACAATGGACTCTCCAGATCCAATGGTCTCTATAGGGCCATCCCTTGGACATGCCGATTCCTCTGAGCAGGGTATGCAGGGACTCCCTACTTTGGTGGCTGCAGACTCAGGAACTCAAAGAAGGGAGACCCTTTGTGATTCCCCCAGTCAAAGCCACGGTGACCACGGACGCTTCCTGCCTTGGGTGGGGCGGGCATTACGCAGGCAAATCCATCCAAGGCACATGGACTTCTCTAGAGTCTGCATTGCATATCAACGTCCTAGAGATGAGGGCAGTGCTGTTGGCGTTGCGAGCTCTCCATCACCTTCTACCTCTGGGGACTATTGCAATCCAGACGGACAACATGTCCGTTGTCTGGTACATAAACAAACAGGGTGGAACCAGGTCTTACCCACTGTGTCGAGAAGCCATGAGAGTGTGGGAATGGGCTATTTCCACCAACCGCTTTCTGATAGCAGCGCACATTCCGGGGCGGGCCAACATATCAGAGGACAACTTACGTCGGGTATTTCTCAGCCCTTATGAGTGGTCTCTGAATCCCTCTGTCGCGAAGCAGATATTCCTCAAATGGGGTCAACCTTGCTGCGACCTTTTTGCTTCACCCTAAATTCAAAATGCAGCGATTACTTCGCGATAGTTCCCCCCAGAGGGGAATCCCCCAGGGACGCTCTGGTTCATGCTTGGCCGCCCGGTCTTCTTTATGCGTATCCCCCTCTTCCTCTGATGACGAAATTCATCCAGAAAGCCTGTGGGTTGGGGAACAGAGTGATTCTCATTGCCCCATTCTGGCCTCAACAAGTCTGGTTCCCTTTTCTGCAGTCTCACAGTGTGGCCCCCCCATGGATTCTGGATCCCAGACCAGATCTAATCTCGCATCCGACGAGAGGCCACACTCTGAACCTGGTCAACCTCAGGCTCACGGCCTGGTTGATCCAGTTCCGTTAATGGCTAGGACTCCCAGTATCTCATCCCCGGTTAAGGCTATTCTGGTGGCAGCTCATAAGCCATCCACCAGAAAGCTCTACAACAGTAAATGGAAACATTTTTTCATCTGGGCTAAGGATAAGGAATTAGATCCCTTTACAGTTCCTATTCCCACTATCCTGGACTTCCTATCCCTCCTTTTTAGGCAGGGAGCTAGTGCGTCCACCATTAAAGTCCAACTTGCAGCCATCTCTCATTATCATGTGGGGGATGGCGTAAATTCTTTGGCGTCAGCTAAAATATGCAAAGCCTTCCTAAAAGGCATGTTTCTCTTAAAGCCTCCCATTAAACCGGCTATGCCTCCATGGGATCTTACCTTGGTCTTACAAGCTTTAACAGGACCACCTTTCGAACCGGTGGCCTCAGTGCCTTTAAAATTCTTATCTTGGAAAACAGCCTTCTTGGTCGCTATTACCTCGGCCAAGAGGGTATCAGAGTTGCAAGCCTTGTGCATTAAGTATCCATACCTTATTTTTCACAAAGATAGGGTGGCCCTCAGGACTAATCCTTCTTTTCTGCCCAAGGTAGCCACAGAGACTAACATTAATCAATCTATTAACCTCCCTGTTTTCTTTCCTAGCTTCCAAAACAAAGGTGAATACACATTGCACAAATTGGATGTGCACAGACAACTACATTTTTACTTGCATAGGACTAAAGATTTCCTCAAGTCAGACCAGTTGTTTGTTTCTTATGCTAAATCAGCCATGGGCAAACCAATTTCTAAGGTGACAGTAGCAAATTGGATCTCTCAATGTATAAGACAAGCATACATTTCAGCTGGGAGGCCAGCTCCGGTTGTCGTTCGGGCACATTCTACCAGATCTGTGGCTACCTCAACAGCTTTTTGGTCTAGAGTTCCAGTAGACGACATCTGTTCAGCAGCTACCTGGTCTTCTTCCCATATGTTCATTTCTCATTACAAGCTGGACATGATCTCCAGAAGTAGGGCTTCCTTTGGCTCCGCGGTGCTTCGGAATATCCTTCCGTAGGGACCACCCAGGGCCTTTAGGTAAGCTGGGGACTCTGTCCCACAGGTTGCAGATCAAATTAAGTAACTACTTCAGATGAAGTTATGTACTCACCATAACGTTCCATCTGAGTAGATACTTAATTTGTCTGCAACCGACCCCCCCCTGCCATCCCCCGAACCTCGGTAAACTATTGTCCTGTGGAGAATTTCTTCTCCGTCTTTAGCTTATAGGGCAAAATAACCGATCTGAGGTAATGTGGTTGGTAGTAAGGGATTATGGGTAGGGGGGAGGAGCTAGGAGCTCTGATCTTGAAGCTTGGAAAGCTGCCGGTTCGGATCCGAGGTCGGATCCGACTCCCACAGGTTGCAGACAAATGAAGTATCTACTCAGATGGAACGTTATGGTGAGTACATAACTTCTTTTTATCTCGTATCATTCTTCCTCCTTTTGAGCCTGCATCATCTTGTGAACTAAAATTCTTGTCATGGAAAACTATCTTCTTAGTAGCCATTATTTCAGCCCGTAGAGTGTCAGAGCTCCAAGCCCTTTCCATCAAGCCCCCTTACATGGTCTTCCATACTGACAGAGTATCTCTCAGAACCAATCCATCCTTTCTGCCCAAAGTATGTTCTGAGGTTAACATTAATCAAGTCATTGAGTTGCCCGTTTTCTTCCCTAATCCTAACAACAAATTGGAATATATGTTGCATAAAGTCGATGTTCATAGACAACTTAGATTTTATTTGGACAGAACCAAAGTCATTAGGAAATCAGATCAGTTCTTTGTGTCCTTTTCTGAGACCAGAAAAGGTAAACCAGTTGCTAAAACAACCCTGTCTAAGTGGCTGTCGGATTGCATCACCTATACATATGCTTGTCATAATATGCCATTGTCTAGTAAGGTAAAGGCTCATTCAACCAGAGCAGTTTCTACCTCGTCAGCCTTTCAAGCCAAATTGCCTTTGGATAACATCTGTGCAGCAGCCACCTAGTCTAAACCTCACACTTTTATAACTCATTAAAGTGGATAAGGCCTCCAGGTACAGGGCTTCATTTGGTTCTACGGTTCTGAAGAGTGTGCTTCCGTGAGCCACCCAAGATCAGGGTGCTAGGGACGCTACCCATCAGTGATGAATGAATGGCGAGATTGAACAACTTCACATAAAGAAGTTATGTACTCACCATAACGTTCCATGTGAGTTGTTCCATCTCGCCTTCATTCTCACGTCCCTCCCTCCTTCCCCCTCCTGGCTAACAGTTGAACTGGAGGCTGTCTTCATCCTGGTTTTTCAATGTGTATTCATTCCTAAGCAGAATAATTATTGTACTAGTATATGGTATGCAGCAAACAAGATCTGAGGTAATTCCAGCAGTGCATTATGGGATAAGGGGTGGGGTCTCGAGCTACTGAAGAACTTTGAGCTTGCTAATCGGCCATGTTGGAGCCGAGGATCGGCTCGGAACCCATCAGTGATGAATGAAGGCGAGATGGAACAACTCACATGGGACGTTATGGTGAGTGCATAACTTCTTTATTTAAAGGGTACTTTTAAGTAGTTGTTGAGTTGCGGTCATACTGCAGGTACTAAGGAGTTATTCAGTTTGCCACTTTAAGGTCAGTGCAGAAATGAATTTGTGGCACTGTAGAAACAGAGAAAGGTAGTAGCAGTAAAGGAAGAGGTATAAAGTAGTTCAGAAGAGATGCATACATAAAATTAAATCTAAAACAGCATTCCACAACTATATAACTACTAAGCATGAAATTTGATGTGTGTCAGTACTAGTCTTGTGTACAAAAACAGATGTCTGTGGCTAGCTAGAGTACCGATCAGCAATATTAATTCATAAAATCTTTAAGATAATCAAACACCGACTTTCACTTTTAGTAAAAATGGTTCTAGTTTATCTGTTGCAATATATCATAACGCAGCAGTTCTGTCATGCAAGCACAAGTGAAGATGGTCGTAGATGGAAGTTTTGCAGTTAGCACAACAATTGAAGTAAGTCTTATACCAGCTGTGACAGCAACCAAATTTATAGATGTTACAAAACTAAATTGACTGTGTTCCACAGTATCAACATAAACAAACTGTATCTAATTAAAAAAAAAAAAAAGAGTACAGTATAGATCTTACGGGACAAGCGCACAGATTACTGGACTCCCTAAGATCCACGCTGCAGTAAGATATGAAATGATTTAAAATAGTGCTGGTTGCAACCTAGGTAAGATATCACCTTGTGCAAACACTGATTGGCTGTAGGGGGAGGACCATAGTTGAAACACGAGAAGTTTACTGAGCAGTCAGCCAGAAACTATCTGTAAGAGATATTTGTCCCCTCAGGTCAGTGCAGGATTTAACTGTTTTGCATGAAATATTAGAGTCACAGGCCAAGTCTGGTGTTACAGTGTCTGTGCTTTACTTTGCATTTTTTTTAAATAAGCCACAAAAACTGTACATGTACCTACTTTGCAAGACAAAATTGGTTATACTATTTGTTTATCTTGTTATGTGGGGATGGGGGTTAACTATAAGTGACCCGGTAACTTGTGTGTGTGTGTGTGTGTGTGTGTGTGTGTGTGTGTGTGTGTGTGTGTGTGTGTGTGTGTGTGTGCCACACTACTTTAGTTAGCCTTAAGAATCCAGAAAGTTATAAGCCAGTATACTGCTTACAAATAAAGGGGAAAAACATACAATTTTAAAGGGTACTTTCAAGTAGTTGCTGGGTTGCACTCGTACTGCAGGTACTAAGGAGTTATTCAGTTTGCCACTTTCCGGTCAGTGCAGGAATTAATTTGTGGGAGTGGCAAACACACAGATTACCGGACACCCTTAGATCCCTGCTGTGGTAAGGTATGGAAAAAATAGATATTTGATAAATAAGGGAATTCAGGGTGGATATTCAACAGAATATCAGGACAAAGGAAAAGGTGAGTAATTATACTAATTGCTAGAGCAGTTCCAGTAGTGATAGAAGTGGAGCCTAAGAAAATTTGGGGAGAATTAATCAGCTTTCAGGGGAATATTACTTATAGGGGGAGGCTAAAACTTGATTTGCAATAGTGAGGATTTATGAGGTGGACGTAAAAAGGAACATATATCAAAAAAGGGTTTATTTCTGAAGAAAAATATGAAAAATATTTGGTATGGAAGATGTGAATTCAGTAGTAGAAATTAAGACAGAATTTTCGTATTATTCCCCAAAGTACATTAACAGGGCTAGACTGGATAGAAATTATTTTTCACTGGAAGATTTGCAATAATTTAAAACTTTGACACACATCCAATCAATAGCGTAGCAAGGGTGGGGTGAAGGGGGCATGTGCTGTGGGCGCAACTTGTTAGAGGGCGCAGTCAAAGTACAATTCCTGCATTCTTTCTGTACTTGCATATCATAAATGGTGGTACAGAAAGCAACTTTTTGTGATGTTGCTGGTAGGGAGGGGTCATGCCTGGAAGAGGGCATGCTTCAGACTGTCTTGAGCAGTGAGCAGTCAATAAGTGCACATTTGTTTTGTATTTCACTATGAGCAAGGGTGTGAGGTGCTAGTTCAGGGACAGGCAGTGGATGCTGGGTGAGCTAGCTATGCCTCTGCATCCAATAACTACCTCAGATCATACATCAATAAAAAAACAAGATACAGTTGTAGGGTAATAAAGTAAAAATGAGACACTGGTGCTTTCCCACCTACCTATTAAAAAGAGAGGAATTTAAGGAATGGATAGTGGAAATTATTTGAGAGTTATTAGGGAAGTTAGAAATTTCTTCAGAAATTATAGCTAGTGAATGGGATAAATCAAAATGGAGTTAAAAAATAGGGTAGAAATAAAAGAGAAAAGAGATATGGTTAAGACATAATAGAAATTATTTAGAGGGGCTGACAATAATTAAAGTATTTTAGAATAATTAGAATCTCAGAACAAGAGGAGATGCAACTGCAGAGTGCTAAAGAGAAAATAAGAGAGTATCTGGATAATATGCATGAGTTTAGAAAGATTGCTGTTAAGCAGCTATTTTTGATACTTACTCCAGAGCACAAACACTTTTAGCATAATGACTTAGGCAACAGAAAGTAGAACAGTTGTTGCCAAATGGAGGGAGCCTATAACAAGGAAAATAAGCAGAGATCCTGCACAGGTATCAGAGATATTTCAGGAATTTTATGAAACTTTGTATAAAACAGAGAAATGTGGAAATCAAGAAAGAGCATAAATGGAAATATTTATGGAAGGCTTAATTATGATATGGTTAGAGATAAATGAGACTCGACAGTTAAGATAGGAAAAGATGAACAAATATAAGGTATCCAGACAACCACTCAGCAGGTACTCATAACGACAGTTTATTGGGTTCTCAATAAAACCACACTCAAAACACGATAGTCCACAGATCGTGTTTTGAGTGTGGTTTTATTGAGAACCCAATGAACTGTCATTACGAGTACCTGCTGTGTGGTTGTCTGGATACCTTATATTTGTTCTTCTTGGTTTGTGTTTCCTTTGGACAGAGTAGGAAGAGATGAGATGAAAAGGGTGACATATAATTAATCTGCAGAAAATACTCCAGGAGCAGATGGTTTTCCTGTGGAAGTTTGGAAGTTATAAGGAAAGAAAGTGATAAATACATGTAAGGCTTTGTTTAGCAGTATTTTAAAAGGAGGGGAAGTACCAATATCTTGGCTATAATACCTAAAGGTAAAGACCCATCAGACCCAGCTTCATATAGACCTATTTCAGTTTTAAACAATGATTATAAATTGTTTATCTACACTAGCTAAAAGAACAGCAAAGGTGTTGCCAAAATTGGTAGATATGGATCAGTGTGGTTTTGTGGTGGGGAGACAAACATTTGACAACATTAATAATTTCAGAAGGAAGCAGAATGTAAGAAAATACTGCTGTTGGTGGTGGTTCTTGATGTAAAGAAAGAATTTGACAGAGTATGCTGGGATTTTATGGGCAGAGCAATGGATGTATTTGCATTCGCTGATACAGTAATGTAGTTAATTAGGGTATACGAAGGATCAGAGGCAAGAATTAAAGTGGGAGGGTTCCTCTCTGATAAGCTGTGTCTGAACAGAGGAATCAGGCAGGGGCATCCTCTTTTCTGTTAGTTATTTGATTCATATTTAAAGCCATTGACAAAGAAAATAAGGAGCTCAGAAATTCATTGATATTATTGGTATGGTGATAAATAAATTTTCAGATGATATTATTTTATACTTCATAACCCAGCCACTGGGGATGCACAAGCCAGTGCATTTCTTCATGCCTGTCCAAAGCATGGATAAATGGGGAGGGATGCATCAGGAAGGGCATCTGGTGTAAAACTTTTGCCAAATGACATATGCGAACAACAATAAAATTTCCATACCTGATCGGTTGAGGCCCGGTTTGACAATGACCACCACCAGTACTAATAGCCAACAGGGTGTTGGTGGAAATTGCGCTACTGTTAGCTGAAGGAGAATATGAGGGGGAAGGTATGCCTAAAGACAGGAAGAGAGGAGGAAGGTTAGGAGTGTGGTAGTGAGAGTAGGAACTTTGAATGTTGGCAGTATGACTGGTATAGGGAGAGAGCTAGCTGATATGATGGAGAGAAGGAAGGTTGATATATTGTGCGTGCAAGAGAGCAGATGGAAGGAGAGCGAGTGTATTGGAGTTGGGTTCAAATTGTTCTAATTTGGTGTGGATGAGAGGAGAAATGGAGTAGGGGTTATCCTGAAGGAACAGTATGCCAAGAGTGTTTTGGAAGTGAAAAGAGTGTCAGATAGAGGGATGTTTATAAAGCTGGAAATTGATGGCATTATGATGAATGTTGTTAATGCATATGTTCTGCAAGTTGGGTATGTGATGGATGAGAAAAAAAAATTTTGGTGCGAGTTGGATGAAGTGGTAGTGAGTGTACCCAAGGGTGAGAGAGTCATGATTGGAGCGGATTTCAGTGGGCATGTTGGTGAAGAGAACAGAGGGGATGAGGAAATGATGGGTAGGTATGGTGTTAAGGAGAGATGGTGGTAGATTTTGCAAAAAGGATGGACACCAATAGGGTGATATACAAGAGTGGAGGAAGATGCACACAGGTGGATTATATCCTGTGTAAGAGGGCCAGTCTGAAGGAGATTGGAGACTGTAAAGTGGTGACAGGGGAAAGTGTAGTTAGGCAGCATAGGATGGTGGTCTGTAGGATGGTGTTGGTGATCAAGAAGAGGAGGTGCCAAGGATCAAATGGTGGAAGATGAAAAAGGGTGATTGTGAGGTGGAGTTCAGGGAAGAGTTAAGAAAGGCACTGGGTGGCAGTGAAGAGTTACCGAATAGCTGGGTAACTACAGCAGAGCTGGTAAGGGAGACAGCTGGAAAGATGCTTGGTATTACATCTGGACACAGGAAGGAGGACAAGGAAACCTAGTGGTAGAATGAAGAAGTACAGGAGCGTACACAGAAAAAGAGGCTGGCAAAAAAGAAGTGGGATTGTCAGAGAGATGAAGAAAGTAGACAGGAGAATAAGGATATGAGGCGTATAGTGAAGGGAGAGGTGGTGAAGGCTAAGGATAAGGCGTATGGAGAGTTATATGAAAAGCTGGAAACTAAGGAGGGAGAAAAGGACCTGTACCGATTGGCTAGAGGGACCAAGCTGGGAAAGATGTGAAGCAGGTAAGGGTGATAAAGGATAATGAGAGAAACATACTCACAAGCAAGGAGAGTGTGTTGAGCAGATGGAAAAAGTATTTTGAGGGGCTGATGCCTGAAGAGAATGAGAGAGAGAGAGAGAGAAGGTTGGATGATATGGGGATAGTGAATCAGGAAGTGTAATGGATTAGCAAGGAGGAAGATAGGACAGCTATGAAGAAGATGAAGAATGAAAAGGGGGTTGGTCCAGATGACATACTTGTGGAAGCATGGAGGTGTTTAGGAGAGATAGCAGTGGAGTTTTTAACCAGATTGTGTAGTGAAATCTTGGAAAGGGAGAGGATGCCTGAGGAGTGGAGAAGTATTTTGGTACCCATTTTTATGAATAAGGATGATGTGCACAGCTGTAGTAACTACAGAGGTATAAAACGGATCAGTCACAGCATGAAGTTATGGGAAAGAGTAGTGGAAGCTAGTTTAAGAAGGGAGATAATGATTAGTGAGCAGCAGTATGGTTTCCTGCCAGAAAAGAGCACTACAGATGTGATGTTTGCTCTGAGAGTGTTGATGGAGAAGTACAGAGAAGGTCAGAAAGAGTTGCATTGTGTCTTTGTGGACTTAGAGAAAGCATATTACAGGGTGCCTAGAGAGGAGTTGTGGTATTGTATGAGGAAGTCATAAGTCACAGATAAGTATGTAAGAGTGGTACAGGATATGTACGAGGGTATTGTGACAGTGGTGAGGTCTGAGGTAGGAGTGAAGTATGCGTTTAAGGTGGAGGTGGGATTACATCAAGGATCAGCCCTGAACCCTTTTTTATTTGCAGTGGTGATGGACAGGTTGACAGACGAGATCAGACAGGAGTCCCCATGGACTTTGATGTTTCTGGGTGACATTGTGATCTGCAGTGAGAGTAGGGAACATATTGAGGAGACCCTGGAGAAGTAGAGATATAATCTAGAGAGAAGAGGAATGAAGAGTGTATGAATGAGAGGGAGGATAGAGGAATGGTGAGGATGCAGGGAGTAGAGTTAGCGAAGGTGGGTGAGTTTAAATACTTGGTATCAACAGTTCAGAGTAATGGTGAGTGTGGAAGAGAGGTGAAGAAGAGAGTGTAGGCAGGGTGGAGTGGGTAGAGAAGAGTGTCAGGAGTGATTTGTGACAGACCGGTACCAGTAAGAGTGAAAGGAAGGTCTGCAAGATGGTAGTAAGACCAGCTGTGTTATATGGGTTGGAGATGGTGGCATTGACAAAAAGGCAGGAGTCAGAGCGGGAGGTGGCAGAGTTAAAGATATTAAGATTTGCATTGGGTGTGACAAGAATGGGCAGGATTAGGAATCAGTATATTAGAGGGTCAGCTCAGGTTGGACAGTTCGGAGACAAAGCCAGAGAGGCGAGATTGCGTTGGTTTGGACATGTGCTGAAGAGGGATGTTGGGTATATCGGAAAAAGGATGCTAAGGATGGAGCTGCCAGGTAAGAGGAAAAGACCTAAGGTAGGTTTTATGGATGTGCTGAGAGAGAGCATGCAGGTGGTTGCTGTGACAGAGCAAGATGCAGAAGACAGGAAGAAATGGGAACAGATGATCTGCTGTGGCGACCCCTACTAGGAGCAGCTGAAATAAGAATAAGAAGATTATTTTGTACCTGATAAATCCAGAAAAGGACATCTTAGTGTTTGGGAACATTTTCAGATGATTTCAAATATTTTCAGGATATAAAACTAATGAAGATAAAACAAAGGCTTTACCTGTAAATTTTGGACCCACACATGAATTGTTTTACCATACCTATATTTATGGGGACAGAGTAAGATGAAGTATTTAGGAGTATGGATTAAAAAAAAAAAGCTTATGCCATGGCAGTTAAGGATATGTAGGAAAAGACTAAAAAGATAATATAAAAACTGAGAAACTATAAGCTCTTGATTATGGATACAAATAGTAAGATACAAGAAGTGAAAATGTTTGTAGTTTCTTTGTTTTATATACAAGTCAGGCACATTTTTATCAACCAGTGAAGTTATGGACAATAATTAATAAAGAGCTGAATTAATTTTTCTGGTAGGGGAAGAGGGCAAGAGTTAATTAGGATAAGTTAAGCCTTCCAATTGAACAAGGTGGTTTAGGATTACCTGATTTGAAGGGTTACTTTATAGCTAAACAGTTAAGGCTGATATACGCAATACAAGCAGAAGGTTATAATGCAGAGTGGAAAGGGATGACGATGAAGTAGTGGGGAAATTCAAGAAATAAGGAGAGATTGAGATTTTGGATGCAGGTAAGTAACAGCCATACAGAATATTATATTCATAAAAGCAGAAAGTATTCTAAGAGCTAAACAAATACAAGAATGGAGAAAGGAGATTTTGCTGACAGGGATGACTTCAAGTAGGGGTTCAGAGAATATGCAAGAGGAGGCTGGAATTTGTTGGAGAAAACTGCCCAAAGAACCAAGATATTTGGGAGCAAATAACTAGAGAGAGAAAGGAAATAGAATGGGATGAGGCCAAAAAGACATTTGGACTGCAGGCTAGAGACTGCCTTCTCTACCAGGAATTGATATCAGAGTATAGTCAAAGAGAAAAAGACTGGGCATCCTAAGTGAAAGACCTGGTTTAGTAGAGTTTTTAGTTCAATCTGGATGAGACGCTGCTGTTATAAAAGGATAATTAGTTGTTGTTGTGACTTTCGGCTTTTCCCAGTTAGGGGTCGCCACAGCGGAACTCTGGTCCGCTAATGATTGGCAGTGGATTTTTAAGTGCTGAGTTGCCAGCCCTTACGCACAACCTTTAATGAAGGTATGCCCATTCATGCATGTCTCCTCACAGAAGACGCTCTAGCTGAGATAATTAGTAAGGCATATAAAATATTGCATGATAACTCTAAGAATAAATAAAAGGAAGTAAGAAAAGACTGGGAAGAGAAATTGGATAAACAATTTACAAGGGACAATAGGAAGACGTGTATGGCTCTCAAGTATGCAACAAAGTCCAGATGGTTTAGGATTTTTGCTTGAAAGTGCTTGCTTAGATATTTTTCTACCCCAAGCAGACTTCAAGTATTTTTTCTTGGGTAGATGTCAAATGTGGATGATGTGATAGAAAATAAAGAAGAAACTGGGAACATATTTTTTGTGAGTGTAATGAGTTGAAAGATTTTAAAAATTCCCTATTAAGGGTATTCTGCCTGAACTGTGGGTGAGCAAATGAGTATAACTGAGGAAATCATTATTTTTGAGTTTTGACACAGGATCTGAATTGTCTACACATAGTAAGGCCATGTTAAGTTTAATTCAGCTGGATGCCAAAAAAAGCAGTTACTATAAAATGGAAAGCAAAGTCTAAACCAACTGTATTTGAAGTACTGAATATTGTAACAGAGATAGAAGAACTGCAAGTGGGATCTTTAGGAAAGGAAAGGAGCAAACTACTTAGAAATAAATGGAAATTGTGGGAGCAATACATACAGAATAAAGTTCAGGAGGAGGAGGAGTGAGGTTTAAGGGAAGGCAGGAATTGAGCAATTTATGTAATGTTGGACTGATGATGGTTATAAAAAAGAAGATATGTGATGTATAATGAATGTACCTGGAAACATATTAATATGGATTGTTTTCTTGTATATTATTGTATGTTTGTTTATGTCTTAAGTGATACTTTAATAAAGGTATTAAAAATAGAAACTTGTGCCTTACAATATACCCTCATAAGTGTGCATATTAGTTCCAGCACTGCCCATTCAAGTGTGTCTTAATACATAGATACTATTTAATTCTAGTAGCCATGGTATTTATGTAATGATTACATTCTGTGACATGACAGTTGTTAAAAATCTTGTGACATTTATAATATTTTTTATATATTCTTTCTATTCTTTTAAAGCACATTTCCCTCAAGAATTTGTTGCTGGACTGTATGGAGCTTTTCCATTGACTGCAACTTGTTCTAAAATGATATAATGGGGCTTAAACTATCTTGTTTTAAAGGTAAGATTCCAAAATTAAATTATATGTTCTTATATGACCACTTTAAAGGAATATAAAATTGTTTCCATAACCTGCGAACTTGCTCATTTGTTCTAGAAACCAGTTTTCTGGATTCCAGTACTTTCTTAGTTTGAAGTCTGTATATGACTATGAGATACAGTAAGAGAAGAAACATATGGAGCTATAGAGTACAACAGAATAATAGCCGACTCGTGTCCACACTTGTGCCCAGATCAGCCTAACTGCTTTGGCAGTACTTGTTTCCTGTCTTTCCTTCATATACTTTGTCTCTCTCTCTGTCTCTATGTCTGTCTCTCTCTCTCTCTGCCTCTCTGCCTCTCTGTTTTTTAACCTGGTTGTATGGACAGTTGAGAAAATTTATCTTCATGATTGAAGTGCTCATTTATTCAGAAAAATATACATTTATGTAGCCAGCCACAGTAGCATTGAGAGTTAAAGCCTTCATTACAGCCCATGTGACCTGAATTTGATTAGCAACTCAGGTTGTTGGACGAAGGTGACAGTAAGGATGGGTATACCCATTCTGGATTGAGGATAAATGCTGGAGGGCAGATCTCATAATCAGCTGTGGTGGGGGCTGGAACTCTGATGGGCATGCAGGTAGGCCAAGGAAGCATAGTTGTTCTATGAACAGGGCAAATATATTCTCACAAGCTAAACCTCATTACCTGCCAGATTGCTAATAGGTTGTCATCACACTGTAAGGGTTTAAGTTCAAGTTAATTTTTAGTTTATTAATTCAACCATTAGTCATTCCACAAAATACACAATAAAACTATTCATATAAAGCAACATGTTCTAAAAATAAAATAGCTTAGTGCAGACAGTTCCAAAGTTTATATAACCAAATACCATGCTATGTCTCATTAAATGCCATATTTGTCTAGGCACCCATCAGATATGAAACAAACACCTCACTTAGATTGAATTTTTTCAAATGAACATATTCACTTTCACAGTCTGGATCAAAATTAATTTCCCCTTTCCTTCTCTCTAATTGACTCTTCATTTTGTTTATGGATTTTACATAATACGTTAACTATCTCATATATTATGTAGGGATCCAATGTAGTAGATAACAGCTCATATAGGTCCTTATTACTTTCCCTATATAGTTTTAAAATCGTGGACCAAAAATGTTCAGCAATGTAGCTGCCCTCTTGCAGGGTGTAGGGCTTGAAAAAACCCTGTCACCAGTACATTTAATGCTGCTGGCTGTGCTCTGGGCACCCCCTCCTTGACTGCAAATAATGGTCTCAGCCTTGAGGGGGTAATACTGGTTAGCCACTGTTCTCTCCTTTCCCCATCCCTTCTATTTATTTACTAGATGAGGACAAGAACAATGGGAGCACAGCTGGGCAGCTGGTGGTCAACCGGAATAGGGAACCAAAAAAAAAGTATGCTTTTACTTTTTATCTTTTTTCTTACTGCCACCGTTCTGTAGTTTCTTGCAACAATGAAATCACATATTTCACTGGATCAGGTCTTCTCCATTCAGTCTTCATATGCATTTTGCATAAGAAATACTGGTATCCAATAAAATGTGACCTGTTTATCAGAGGGCTATCACTAAGTTAAGCACCTTGTATGTATTAGTGATGTAAAAAGAGTACTTCATGCAGACTGAATGACAAAATGATCAGCATATTAGTGTTTGACTGTCAGAAAGTGTGTGTACTAAAGTGCAGGAAATGGGCAAGTTTAGCTTGCTGTTAATGTGCTAAAGAATATTTTCCTCAGTATTTAGGGGCTGCTACATATTTAAATATTATTTATTTATTTACTATTTGATAACTGGGTAGGTGGATTTTCAGTCACAACCTGAGCACCGAAGCAACAATGCATACATTAAAATGATAACAATTTACAATATACTTAGAGACTAATATAGCATTAGTTGCAATTAGTATAAGTTAATATACAGTTGTATATTTTGGATCCCTGTTGAAATGTCAGCACTCGAACTGCCGAAATAAAAAAAGAACAAAAAATCAGCAGAAGAGCAAATCTCAAAAAAATCGCTCTTCTCCTTAAAACGTCTTTTGGGGGCACCCCCCCATACCTCCACACCCCCCCCAACCTTATACATATCAACTCTGAGACCACCATATTTTGCTGAAATGGGGATATTCCAAGAAATGGCATCTTGGACTTAATATATGCAAGGTTGATCTTTTGGTCATTCAGTCTCTGCGTTTCAGGACTCGCTCTAGCAGGTCCTGACATTTCAAATGGTTACAGTATGTTTTACGTATACATAAACTGTTCACATGTTAAAATAGGCTTTGTTTGAAATCATAATAAACTGTACAGAGTATGACTAGTTCAACAAAGCAAAGTTTAACAAAATGCTGCTATAAGTAATTGCTTGTTGGTTATAATTATTCATTGTCCCTAAAGCATCTCCATTTAACTTCATTAAAGAGGTGCTCTAAGAGTGTCTTCTTAAACCCAAACAGATTGCCCTGACCTCTGATATCAGCTGGAAGCTGATTTCAGAGAGCTGGGCCAGCTTTGGAGAAGGCTGTTTCATAAATGAGTGTTTTAAATAGGATCATAGGATCAAGGGTCATAGGAGGTCACTAGGCTAATGGCCCTAGGGCCCTGGCAAGCCTAGTCAAGTACAACCCTTGCTTCCTAGAGTGACTAGAGATATGGTCTATGTTAAAAGCAGATCTAAATTGGCACTGGCTGACCCTATCCAAGAGGAACACAGGTGAAACCTCTGGGGTGAATTTGCGGATTTCCATCCAGTCATTCAAGTTACGCTTTAATAGGGTCATTGAGGTGCTGTGTTTAACTTGAATTGGAAGTTTGTTCCAGAGGAATGGTAACCTTTGTGGGACACATCTGTCTCTCCAGCAAGTCCTGTTGATGTCACATGCTAGGTTTAAGTCCCTAGAGCGAGTGAATCATGTATAATTTGACTTACGAATGTGCAGCATTTCCATTAAGGCAGGATCAGAGGTTGCTCTGTATGCAAGGCATAGGTCACTTCTGAGTAGTCTATACGATGCAGAGTATAGTGACAGTGATTTCAGTCTTTCCGCATAAGATGTGCTGAAGACCCTGAATTTTCTTTGTTAGAAACCTTTGAGGTCTCTGCAGTTGCTGCAGGTGCCTAGTAAGGTACATACCAAGGGGAGCATTGTACTCTATTATTGGCCTGATGAGGGAAGAGTACAGGGAGTACAGGAGGGTTATAACCTCTTTTGATCTGGAAGCTATGCCCCTACTTGTAAGGTGAGCAGCATAGAAGGCCTTCCTTACTACTGTGGAGACACGGTGATTGAAGGTAAGGTTGTTGTTGACCTGTGTGCCTAAATCTCTCACCACTGATTTAGAGCTTAGGGTGTTGTTATTAATAAAGCAATCTGCAGGGACACTGTCCTTGCCAAAGGGGATGACGATGCATTTTTTGCATTGAATTTAAGTCTATGACTTTGGCACCAGTCATTGGTTTGCGTACATCCTTCTTGCAGAATGTTGACACCATTTGGGGACTCAATGACTGCACCCAGTTTGCAGTCATCAGCAAAATTTGTTGTTTTGGCCTGTACTTCTGAGAAGCAGATTCCAAACAGTAGGGACCCCAGCACCAATGCCTCTGGAACTCCACTGGTAATGGGTCTGCTGGTAAAGGTGGATTCCACTATTTTAACTGTGTGTGTGTTCTGTCAGTGAGCCAGTTTGCAACACACCTAACAATATATGGGTTGATCCCCAGCTGGGTGAATTTTTCAATGATGCCTGAGTGGAAAATTGTGTCAAAGGCTTTGGCTAAATCTAGTTAGGCCATATGCACAGATTTGCCTTTGTCCAGGGCATTGGTGACAGTCTCAAAGAAGTCCACCAAGTTTAACAGATACGATCTCCTCTTAACAAAAAAAAACTGGGTCAGGTTAAGGGTTTGAAGATCTCCTATATCTTTGTTGATAAGGTCCATGATGATTCTCTCCATGGCCTTGCAAATAAGGTTGTTTAGGCTTATGGGCCTGTAGTTTTCTGGGTCAGTGGATGCACCCCTTTGTGCAAGGGGATGACAGTAGCTGTTTTCCATTCAGCAGGGAAAAATCCAGTGCTTAGGCTGTGGGTTTTAAGGAGCACACAATGGTGTTGCTAACTCCTGTTTTAAACCATTAGAGTGCAGCCTGGGATGTTATCAGGTCCCATAGAGGCTATGTTTTTGGCCTTGGAGAGCATAGTTAAAACCTGCTCTTTACAGATACTAGGTGGAGAACAGGTGGTAGGAATGTTTTGGGGTATATGTGGCAGCGACAGGGGGGAGAAGTTTTTAGTGAACCTGTACATTAACAGGTTTGCTCTTTCTACAGGTTCAGTATATGTGATACCATTCACTACAAGTTCAGCACACACCTGGGCTTTTCCTTTAAGGTTATGGATGTAGCTAAAGAATTGTTTGTATTTTTCTTGTTCCACTGAGGAAAGCCATGTTAGGCTGAAACCGGTCTGGATTATTGAATTGTTCGATATGTATTAAAACACTTAAGTTTTACCTTAGTGTTGCTGTAATTTTGTTGCTGATATATACTGAGTTTTGTGCTGACATTTTTTCAGTTACTGTAGCTAAAGAATGCCTTATGGTTATCCTTAGCTAGGGATGCTAATTTAGATTTGTAGTTAGCTTTAGAGGACTTGACAAGATATCTTATTTGCTTATTCAGGCTGAGAATGGTGAGCTTCCATTTCTGAGACTGTTCCTTCTTGCTCTTAGACAGCAATTTCTTCCTGTTATTGTATAACCTGTTTATGGTGGATGTCCACCATGCAGGCTTGTTGTTTCTTGAGGATCTTGCTTTGGTCCTGTTAGGTATGACTGAGTCAATACAGTTGTACAGATGTTTATATAACACATTGGTGTATATCCCTGTATAGGTGTCCTTGCCGTCAGTGGGGACAGGTGCTATGAAGCTATTAATGCTGTCATGTAAGAGGCTGTACTTGGCTTTGGAGAAATGTTTTAGCCTGTTTTGTACTAAGGGGATTTTGATGTTAACGTTACTTCGAACAAAACTGATTTATAATCAGACTTCACCAGGGAGTGCTGCACACCTGTGGTGGTGCAACGATCACACATGTTGGTGAGCACCACCAGATCTAGAATTTTTTGGCTCCTTGTGGGGGTGCCAACTATCTGTTCCAAGGCATTAGCATTAACAAAGTGCAAGAACTGCTAGGTGAATTTACACAATCTATGGGCGGGTAGATCAAGTCGCCCATAACCACAGTGTTTGGTTGTATTTTGAGAAACACAAGTAGATCCAGGTAGGCAGTGTGGTTGTCATTGTTCATGGAGGGTTACCTATAGCTAATGATAACTTGGAGGGTGGAGGTCTTTCCTACAGTTATTTTGCACTTGGAGTAACTGTAGGGAATCTTTCTGTTTAACAAATCTAGAGGTGTATTTATCCTTGATGAATATTGATACTCCTCCTCCATTGGTTCTTTTGCATTTATTTTGTGGTCTCAGCATGTGGAAGGCAGTATAACCTGGTATGGCCGGGGTGCTTTCCGCAACCTTGAACCAGGTCTCTGTGAATGCACAGACATTAGAATCTTCCAAACTGAGGAATGCTTCCAGTGAGTGTAGTTTCAGATTTAGGCTCCTAGCATTTAGCGGCATAACCTTGAGGTTGTTCTTTGAGGATATTTTTACATCAGGAATTTTGTTCTTGTGACATTGCCTAAAAAAAAGGCACTGTTGGAGAGGTAAGTGGCTTGGCTAGTAAAGCCTAGAGGTAATAGGTGAAGACCATCTCCAGCAAAGTATCGCAGTCTATCAACCATATCATCCCAGGTTGACAGGTACTGGATCCCCTTAGAATGACACCAGAAATTAAGCCAATTGTCGAAGTCAGTGATTTTTTTTGTCTGTATTGTGGTATCATCCTAGGTGAAGGTAGAATACTGCTTAAGGCTAGAGACATACCTGCCTGGGATGCATAATCAGAGAGCTCGGTCATGCCTCTCTCCATATAATCCAGTGAGGTACATCTCAAGTCACTCACACCAACATGGACTATGACAGAGTCATAACAGTGTCTGTTGTTGAGAGTCTTGAGTTTACGTGTGATGTGGCAGATCCTGGCACCTTACAGACAGCTGACCATGACCTTTTCCTTATCCAACCTGGTGAGTGGGACATCTGTGTGTCTCACAATGGAGTCACCTATAACTAAAACAGTAGCTTTTGTGTTTTGTCTTAGGGGCTTGTTTGGTAAGACACTGGTGCATGCGTTATTATGTGTACTGTGTGCTGCTGGGAGAGTATTAAGCAACGTGTATTTATGGTCGGGAGGTCTCTGATCTTTAGGTAGGCTTCTGGTGAGAACCTCCGCATATGTGGGTTTAGGTGTTGCACACATGGTAGGTGCAGGAGGTAAAGTGTGTGAGCTGACAACCTCTTATAGTAGCTGACATACGGATTTTGTGAGTGAGAGAGCCTAGATTCTGGAGGACAGTTGAGTATAATTGAGTCTGAATCTGGGCATTTAATAGAGATGAAGAGGGTTCCCTAATTGGGAGCTTTCTTTTCATAGGGGACAATATCCTGTTTTATGATTTTATACAGTAGTGTGCTAAATAAGTAAGTGGCTCTTTCTGTTATAGGAACCCACTGATATACATGTATATTAGTGTTTGCACTTTTCAGTGTCAATAGCAGGATTCCAGTCTTTTGCTGTGCATTTTCTTATGCAGCATTATGTAGTTCATTTATAGTAACAATTATACTTCAAGGAGGACTCTTCAGAGAGCAACACTCTACACTTACCTTCTTCATTCAGTTACTGGCCTGTTTTTCCCCAGAAATGTGTTACCTCATATTCCAACCACTCCAATTGCATATACAAATCTTATACCTATACAACTCACCTGGATAAACACCCTGTATAATTCAAGCATAACCTTATGTCATCTTAAACCTTTCCTTGCTGCTTTGAAATTTGTCAGTCAGCTGGGTTTCTCTTGTGGGTAGATTATTATTTATAATTTGCTAGTCTTTAAATGGATCAAGAGTATAAGAAAATTATTTTTAACTATTTGTCTGTAGTATTGAATAGTTTATGAGTAGTAATTTTTCTTATGTTAAAGTTTTATAAAAAGCTTGGTTTACTAATGTAATTTATAGTGATGCTAGTTAACAAGCAGACTGTATGATAGTCTGTTTACCCCAAGAGATAACCCATACTGGAGAGGAAGAAGCAACGAGAGCTTTAAAAGAAGGAGAACCTACACAACAGGCATGAATGAATAAACATGAAAAGGTAAGTATTTTCTCCCTTCTTCTTCTCCTGACTTCTTCTGAAGGTTACAATAGATCAGAGCATGTGTATGTACCTTTAAGAAGCATTTCCAGATGTAGCACATGCATATAAATACTGACCACATGTAGGCAGCAGTGCCATTTTGAGAGAACAGCCAGAGTATTAACATGTATGAATGTAGTAGTCACTTTGTTTATAAGTTTATTTAAGTTTAAGTTACAAAGCCTCATTTCTGATGTTTTGTGTGTAATAAAGCCGCTTGAACAGAACCCACAAATATTCATCTGTTTTATCCTGTCTAGACGAGCAACATGGTATCAGAACCGGGATTAGAAGAACTACTTCTTCAAGCCATGAGGTGCATAATTGAAGGTGAAAGCAGACTAAGCAGGCTGAGTGAAACGGAGCACAGACAAATGAAAAGGGGCCAGAAAAGAGCTAAAGGTAAAGAAAACTGCACAAATTATTTATTTGTCAAAGAAAATGAAATGGTGCATTTATAAGGCACAAAACGCAATATAAATCAAATGAGTAGCACAAAAATGTATTATTAAGCAAACAAAAGGCACAAACCACATTATTAATTAAACAAAATGTTCAAAACCACAATTTTTGATAAAAATAGCACAGCTATTCATATGGGGCTCAGAATTACCTTTGGTTTGCATAACGAGCATGTTTAAAGTAAAACGGGCACAAGAAAATATAATGAGCATGATAAGAGATTAAAAAAAACATAACAAGTGCAATAAAAGGGCAAAATTAAGCTTAAGAAGCAAGGTAACTGCATGTTTTTAGTAAAAGACCTTGTTCGGGCACAGACTATTATTTTGCATTGACGGAAGCCATTCAAAGCATAACTACAGTTGTTCAAAATATCTCAGAGCATGCAAAGTGTTTGCAGAGTGTTGCTTTATTATGGTGCCAATATTTCAAAGAGTTTGTTGTGTCCAAAGTACAGTTATATTACAAGGTGCAGTCAAAGTACAATCATTTTGAAAGGTTCTTGTGCTGTGTACAGTTTATTTGCGAAGTGCATTCATCTCAAAGTGTTTCGTACTCCGAGCTTTTTCTGCCTTGTACAGTTTATTCACAAAGTACAGTCATTTTAAAGCATTTCTTACACTGATAAGGAGTGGTTTCACAAAGTACAGTGTTTTCAGAGGGTCTATATTATATCATTGAACGCTTAAAAAAGCGAACGCTGATTGATCGACCTAATTTAAGCGAAAGCTTACAATCTCAAACTGTCAGATCAGCGATTTTATTCCCAGGGAAAAAAACTGCTGATCCAAAACACATACACACAACACAAGCACACCAAACAAACAGAAATCCACACACATACACCTAAAATCTGATACCTAACCCTACACTAAACTATGCACACACCACTAACTACCCACTTACCTTAACCCAAACCCTAACCCTAAGGTCCGTCACTATCGCACACTCACCTCACCCGCTCCCTAACCCTAACTCATTTAAATCTGCCCTAACCCTCATGTCCACTCAATCGCACACACACCTAACCTGAGCCCTAACCCTAACTCACCTAAATCAATCATCCTAACACTCACATCCACACAATTGCACACTTACCTGAATCCGACCAGTAACTTTCCACCATAACACTGAAAATACCGAAGCAACAGAAACGGACAACCGAATTCTTTCCCTAGGAAAAAAATTGAGTTTCTGCTGCTTTGATATTTTGCAGTTTTGCGAAAATAAGTTCGATCAATCAGCGTTCGCTTTTTTAAGCATTCGAGGATATAATATAGACCCTTTTTAGAGTGTTCTTGTGCTATGGAGACGTATCTGGCAAAGTGGAGGTATTTTTAAGAGTTTGTTGTGCTATTGGGCATAATTACAAATACTTGCATAAAGTTCTGGCATATATGTGTATGTTTGTACATGATTTCAAGCACCTTCACTACTGTGTGTTGATATGGCAGAGGCATTTTGAAGACCAAGTTGACTTGTGTTTGATCATAATATAGCAGAGAATTGGACAGCATTTTGTGCAAGAATATGATATTTTCATACAATCAGCTTTTTCTGACAAAGATGCATGTACAAGAGCATTCATTTTGTTTAACTTAGCTGGGTCAGAAGCTATTGAAAGAGGGTGTTCATTTGTTTATGCACCAGAAGTATATACATGAGAGGGAGCAAACCATCATAATGTGGTACCAGCTGAATCCACGAAAGACCCTGAGTGCTTAAAACATAAATTTAGAGAAATGTGCAACTCCCAGACAAATGTTACATTAGAGAGGCACTTATTTTATACAAGAGACCAAAAGCCAGGTGAAACTTTTGCAGCTTATATCAATGACTTGAGAAATAAAGCCAAAAACGTGCAGATTTGGTGACTTGTATGAAGACTGTAGAGAAGGGGTGAAGGCTGCCAGCCTTATCAAATAGAATTTGATACATAATTCTATCATTTGTAAATATAAATGTAAAATACAGGCTTGTTTCGTAAATGAAAGACATTGCCATCTGTTGTAAGGAAAACTAAGCCAAGCATTTCACATCTGTTCTTTTAAAGTTAAAAGTATGTCTTGTATACCCTTTGATCTAGATAGTGGTGCCAAAGAGGCTAGCTGAACTCATTCTTTCTATTGTTTTAACTTAAGGAATAATTACTAGAGTGTACATGTGAAATGTCTTTTATTGTTGTAGTTTCTTGAGCAGGTGTTAGATTGTTAAATGATGTAGCCTGTTGGCCTGGGAACTCTAGACTAAGTGTCAAAATGATGTAATGTGTATACTGGGAAAACCTAAGTGTCAAAATGATGTAATCTGGGAGGTCCCATCAGAGATGTTTGTTAGTGAGTTTAAAAACTATTGCTGAGAGAGAGACTGTAAGCATTTTGATCTTGATATCCAACTCTCAGCACTGCCTTGCTCTATGAAAGTAGGTTACTTTAGATGTATGTTTTCTTATAGAACTAGCTAGGACTATAAAGTTTACACTCAAGTGTTTTTCTGTTATGCCAGAACTGTACTACACACTTATTTTAAGTTTCTATGTGATCTCTGAACTCTTGGATAGCACTGTGGTGTAGTAGTATTGTCTTGTGTTTTTAATTATTTATTATTAAATATTTTAAAAACTTTTTACCTGTGGCTGGTTTGTGTAGAGTTAAGTTAAGCTCTAGAGTACATTGCATATTTATAGAGTTTATTGTACAAGGCCACTCTAATAAGCCTTAGACTGATTAGTCACACTTACCAATTGGATAATAATATTGCACAGTAATAATTGGACACCCTTTTAAGGACCTTTGGGTAGCTGATAAGTATTAGCTGATGGTGACAGTAATTACTACTGTATAGTCTGGGTAAAGGGGCACAGCTGGAGAATCTGTGTCAGACTTTCCCAAGAGTGTCTGTGAAGTTGTATAAATACTTATCTCAAAGTGTGTGTGTGTGTGTGTGTGTGTGTGTGTGTGTGTGTGTGTGTGTGTGTGTGTGTGTGTGTCAGCTACCTGGGCAGGGACACGAAGCACTGGTGGGACAGAGAGGGTACTGGAGGTTAGCTTGCCAGCTAGGCTGAGATCTGGACCCTATAGCTGTGCCAGTGGGGAATCTTATTGGGGACCTTGGGAGCAAGGGAGCAACCAGCCCCAGAATGACTGTGATCTCTGTGTGCACTTAAGGGAAATTGTACTTTACTGTGTGTATTTGTTATCCTTTCCTCTTATATGAGACACCCTCCCTGGTGTTAGTGGTAAGGATTGAAGCTCCTTGATTGCTGGGCCAGGGCACGGCTGTCACAACTTGAAAGATGAGGTAATAAAGGACAGGCTTGTGTGTGGTGTTAATAATGCTGCAGTGAGAAAGATTTTGCTTCGTGACAGAGATTTAACATTAAGCAAAGCCATAGAGATTTGTCAAATCTATGAGCTCACAGAAAGGCACACAAGTATGCTTACAATTAATAAAAGCATGGTTTCAATAGCCTTTGGAGCAAACATAGACAGCATGCAACACATGGCAAGCAGAAATAGGTCTAAGCACATGGCAGCAGGAACCCCTCTGGGTTTGGCAGAGAGACCCCGTAGCTTTCTAGCAAGTTCCAAGACTAGCTCAGTGAAAAAGACATGCTCAGTACAGTATGAGTGTGTCAGCAAAACCCAAGTCAAGTTTTATTGTTAACTGTTGTAATTGTGGTGCCAACCATGAATCTAAAAGAGAGAAGTGCTTAGCATTTGGTCAGCAATGCCACAACTGTAAAAAATGGAACCATTTTCAAAAGTTTTGTAAATCAAGCAAGCCTCATTCAGTTATTAAGAAAGGTCACTCAAAAAAGCAAGTTGATCATGTAGAGAGCAGCAACCGTACATTCTATGTAGATGGTGTATCAGTGGTCGATGATGCATGTAGTAGATTTGTTGGCAAATTAAGTATTTTGTACTGTCCTGCTCAATGTTAAACCCACAGAGCTTAAAGTAGACACTGGTTCAAAGTATAATGTGATGTCAGCAGAAACATTTGCTAAAGTGAGGGCTGATGAGCAACTTAATTTGGTCAGTTGTGTGAAGCTTATTGCTTATGGAGGTGAAGAGATTCAAACTGAAGGCTCAGTAGTGCTTTCATGCTACTCGGCTGGGAACAGTTGCAGATTGCAGTTTTATGTAGTCAGAAGACCCGTGCAGTCATTATTAGGTCTCAGAGACAGTTTGAGAATGAAATTGCTTTCTTTTACCAAAGAAGTACATCATGTAAGCGCATGTCCCAGTTCCAGCTTTACTGATGCTATTTTTTCAGAGTATGCTGACGTGTTCGATGACAAGCTAGGCAAACTTCCAGTTGTGTACTCCATGAAGTTAGACCCAGAGGTCAGTCCAGTGGTCAGACCAGCAAGAAGACTTCCAATAGCTATGCAGGACAAAGTGAAGATCTGGTTAGACAAAATTGTGCAGCAAAGTGTGATTTGTCCAGTCACAGACCCAACTGAATGGGTGTCATCCATGGTAGCTGCGCATAAGAAAAATTCAGATGAAATCAGAATATGCATTGACCCAAGAGACTTGAATAAGGCATTAAAAAGACCTCATCGTCCTGTGCGTATAGTCAAGGAGATTGCAACCCTCATGCCACATGCCACTGTTTTTTCTGTCATAGATGCAAAGAGTTCAATCTGATGTTGTTAATCTTCATTCATTCCTTACTGATGGGTTATTGGTTCTGTCCTCGGAACTGAGCCGGCCTTATATCAAGCTTGTGTCAGCCAAAAAATCTCAATCCAAGATCCTACCCACAATGCTCTGCTCCCTGTTACCACAGATCTCATTTGCCACATTGCTATACAGCCATGTCAAGCCATTCTCTCTCAGCTAACTGAACAATTCTTTGAAGTTTTTCTATTGTTAGTGTTTAGAAAGTTTTCAATTCATTACTATCTCTATCCTCCTACCCTATCACAACTTTGAGACTCTCTCCCTATAGTACTTTTACTTTTCTTACCTTTTTCTTACCTTTGAGGTAATTCTCCATTACCATCGTTGGTAAATCTTCTGCTCTCCTTTCTTACCCTTATGGGTAGTTTTCTTAACCTCTTAGTAGTGTCGTTCTTCTCCTTGATACACAATGTTGGATAAGAAAAGTAGTGTTGCTTTCAAACAATGTACGGAATGCGGCCATAAGTTACCGCTTTCTGGTGGCCATGATTTATGTGTTTATTGTCTGAATGTTTCCCACCTCTCAGTGGACCCTCCATGTGGGATTTGTAGAAATTTTTCAACTAGGACTCTCAATGAAAAGAAGAATAAGTTAATTCTAAAAGGCCTCCTTTCTGCGAGGCTATCTCTGAGTCAGAGGGCTCACCCCCTCCTTCTAAACCCCGTAAGAGACACTCTTCTTCTTCCTCCTCGAGGTCACTCACTTCATCTCCCTCTGGAGATCGCAAGTAGTCAACTCACTAAAAGGTAAAAATTTCGAGCCCGGCGCTGCCTTCCATGGTCCTTTTGTCCCCAGCCTCGGCACTGCCCCAGTTGATTCTCAATCCAGCTAGGTCTTCCTTATCACCACTGCCACCAGAGTTCCCGGTGCAGACACTCATGGCTCTAACACTTTTGTCGCAGCCCTTTTCGGCACCACTGGCTTCGGTGCAGACCCTCTTGGCACCGTCTCTACAGGTACAGTCTCCTTTGGCACTGTTGGTACAGACGCCTGTGGCTCCGTCCTTGTCGATGCTGTCAACTTCTGAGATACTGCCCTCTACTGTGCAGATGCCTTCGGCACCGACATGCTGCTTGGTGCAGTCACTTTCAGCACTGTCATTACCAGTGCAGACACCTTTTTCGATGGCACCGTATTCATCGGTGCAGACATTTGCCACACCGCCCTTCACAGTGCAGACACCCTCAATGCCTATAGCACTACCTTTGTTGAAGCAGATAACCTCAACACCATTCTCCTTAGTGCAGACACCCTTGGTTCCGGGCTCTGCACCACATGAACTTCCAAGGACTAAGTACTTTCCTTCTTTGAATCCGTTTGTGGGAAGCCAGTACAGCCCCTTTTTAGACAGGCCAGAATCGCCATTAGGTCTCTCTATGAGGTCGACCAGGAGCCTCTCAGAACAGGATGTGTTGCGGCTTGTCGACCAGTTGCTTGTGGCCAGGGGACACTCTCAACTGTCTAAAGCTGCGCTCCCTCTTGCAGGTGACCGTATTTCTCCACAGACTCCAACTTACACTCTTCCTTTGACTTCCAGGGAAGCATCAAAGCCACTTCCTCCGGCAGCAGCTTCCCTTCCTTCAGCACCAACAGTGGATCTCACTTTGGAGCCAGAGGCATCCTTCTGGCCCTCGATGCACTGGGCACTGGGTCCTTCTCAGGCCAGACTGTCCATCCACCCAACAAGGAGTCCCGGGCAATAAACAGACCTGGGAAGCATGTGTTTGCTTCATTGACCTTCGCTGTAAGGTCCTTGAACTACCTGGCACACTTTACGAGGCTCCAGAGAGACCTTATCAACCAACTCTCTGAAACCTTGGCAGGCGCTGTTTCTAATGAGGTGCGCGACAATGTAGCTTCTCAGATAGCAACCCTGGAATCGATATCCGACTCTTCCATGCGCCTCATTTCACATGCAATGGAAGGAATGGCTAGAGTGGCAGCTGGAGGCATAGTTACAGCATATCATGCCTGGATGCGCCTTTGCAACTTTGCGGACTCCTTTAAGGCTTCCTTTATGAATGCCCCTATCGAGGCCACTTCATTGTTTGGCCCTAAGATTAAAGATATGCTGACAAGGTGCGAACAAGATGGTAAGACCCTGTCTGCCATTGGTGTCCGACACTCCACCCCTCATCAATTCTACTCCAGAAATCAGAGGAGCAGGAATATGTGGCACAGAAAATCACAGGGCTCTTTCTGTGAAGCACATGCCAAGTTTTCCCCTAGGGGCAGATGGGGAAACTCTAATGGAAGACGCAGGGGAGGTCCGTGAAACCGGGGGTCCAGAGATTCTTTCTCTGGGCAACCCTATCAGCGCTCCTGAAGCATTGCCTGACTGCTTACCTCTGGAAGTGGTCGGGGGTCATTTTTCCTTGTACCCCACTGCCTGTTGAACCATAACCACTGATTCTTGGGTACAGCAAATAATATCCAGAGGCTACCACATTCCCTTCCACCTCTGTCAGACTTCACTCAGAGACTTACCTGACATCTCACCAAGCCAAAGGGAAGCAGCAGCACCCGAAATCCGAAAGCTGCTACAAAAAAGAGTCATCCAAATGGTCCCCCAAGTCCAGATAGGATTTGGGTTTTACTCAAGGTTCTTTGTAGTGCCAAAAAAGACAGGGGACTGGAAACCGGTTCTGGATCTCAGCACACTAAACAAATTTGTAAAAATGGAAAAATTCCGGGTGGTCATGGTTCAGTCTATCCTTCCTCTTCTGGAAGAAGATGATTGGATGTGCTCTGTAGATCTTCAAGATGTGCATTACCATATAAAAGTGGACAAGCGCTCAAGAAGATACCTCCACTTCCTCATAGGAGCCAATCACTACCAACTTAGAGCACTGCCCTTTGGTCTCACTACAGCCCCCAGAGTGTTCACCAAATGCATGGCAGTGGTTATTGCTCACCTGCAACTTCAAAGATTCCAGGCGTTTCCATACATACACGGCTGGCTCCTTACCGCCCCCACCAAGCGTCTACTGGAAGAAGCCCTAGACTACACTCTTCTCACAGCTCAGTGCCTGGGAATCACTATAAACTGGGAGAAGTCCAACATGACCCTGGCACAATCTTTAGAATTCATCAGAGTTCTGTTGGACACAAGAAATTGCACAGCATCTCTTCCAGATCACAGACTTCAAAGAATATGACAACAGTTTCAGCCACTAATCTGTCACCACAAATCCTCTGCTCGATCCATACTCCAACTCTTAGGGTTGATGCTAGCCTCAATCACCATTATTCCTCTGGCCAGGTTCCACATGAGATTTCTTCAGTGGCTACTTCTCACTCAGTGGTACCGTCTACAACATCCTTTGTCTTTTCAGATACGTGTAACTCAGAGATGCAAGCAAGATTTGCTCTGGTCTACGTCTCAAAATCCCCAACAATGGTCTCGCCCCTTCAGCCCCCATCAACCAAAAGCCACGGTGACCACGGATGTCTCCCTGATGGGGGGGCTATGTCAGGAGAAACTCGGTCCAAGGCACCTGGTCGGAGACAGAGGCCCATTTGCATATCAGTGTCCTGGAACTGAGGGAGGTGCTGTTAGCATTGCAAGCATTCCACTCAATCCTTCCATCAGAGACTATTGCAATCCAATCAGACAACATGTCAGTAGTCTGGTACATCATCAAGCAAGGGGGTACCAGATCTTATCCATTATGCTGAGAGGCCTTGAGAATATGGCAATGGGCGATAGCTTCCAACCGCTTTCTAATTGCAATGCACATTCCTGGGAGCTCCAATGTGATAGCAGACAAATTGAGCAGGTGCATTCTACAACCTCATGAGTGTTCCCTCAATCCTGTGATAGCGGCAAAAATTTTCAACCGCTTGGACCAGCCTTGCTGTGATCTATTCGCCTCCTCAATCAACTACAAGTGCAACAACTACTTTGCCCTAATCCCCCCTCGGGGACAGTAAGCGAGAGTCGCTCTAGTCCACGCTTGGCCCTCAGTTCTGCTTTATGCTTATCCTCTTCTACCCCTCATCTCCCAGTTTCTGAAGAAAGCACGGCAGTTGAAGAGCAAAGTGATACTCATTGCTCCATATTGGCCTCGACAAGTTTGGTTCCCCTTCATTGGGCCTCACCTGCTAGATCGAACATGGATTCTCAATCCAACTCCGACGTTGATCTCCCATCCACAGAGTCTGACTCACCCCAATCTAACAAACCTGAAGTTGACAGCTTGGTTTCTCCACTTCCAATGATTGCCAGGCAGGATAACCTCTCCTCCCTGGTGCACAATATTCTTATTGCATCTCATAAATCATCCACCAGGCTAATCTATCTCAGCAAATGGAAAAGGTTTACCTTATGGGCAGCGAACAAATAATTGGACCCCTTGTCAGCCCCTGTTTCGGTGGTATTAGATTACTTATCAGATCTTTTTCATTCTGGGGTATCAGCCTCAACTATTCGTGTTCATTTAGCTGCCATTTCTAATTTCCACATTGGCTTTCAGGACTCTTTACTCTTGTCACACAGACTCTGTAAGACTTTCTTGAAGGGCGTTTTTCACCTAAAACCTCCCTTTACAGAACCAGTACAACCTTGGGATTTGGCCTTGGTTCTACAAGCCCTAACAGCTCCCCCCTTTGAACCTGCTTCTTCATGTGATTTAAAGTACCTCTCTTGGAAAACTTTGTTTCTGGTTGCAATCACATCAGCCAGACATCTGTCAGAACTTCAAGCCTTATGCATCAAACGTCCCTACCTTATTTTCCATAAGGATAGAGTCTCGCTGAGAACTAATTCTTCCTTTTTACCAAAAGTGGTGTCAGAGCAGTCTATCAACCAGTCTATTTATCTCCCAGTATTTTTTCCTAATCATTCTAACAAGGGAGAGTATTGCCTGCACTCCCTAGATGTTCACAGGCAAATACATTTTTATTTGGACAGAACAAAATCTACCCGTAAATCAGACCAACTATTTCTGGCCTTTTCTGGACCAAGGCTAGGTCATCCTGTTTCTAAAGTTACATTGTCGTCATGGTTGAGAAATTACATTATCTTCATCTACAACAAGAACAACATCACCTTGCCTCACAAAGTGAAAGCCCATTCTACAAGGTCTATGGCAACATCAGCAGCTTTCCATGCTAGGGCTTCCCTCAATGACATTTGCTCAGCTGCGACTTGTGCCAAACCCCATACTTTTATTCTTCATTACAAATTGGATTTGGCCTCCAGAGGAAGAGCTTCTTTTGGTTCCATGGTGCTCAGGAATGTCCTTCCATGAGGGCCTTCCAGGGATACAGATAGCTGGGGACTCTGTCCCATCAGTAAGGAATGAACGAAGATTAACAACATCAGATAAAGAAGTTATGTCTCACCATCTGTGTTGTTGATCTTCATTCATTCATTACTCCCCACCCTCCGTCCCCTCTGGAGGTTCCTGGTGGATCACATATGCTCCTTTTCCATTATTGTAGGTCTGTTATGACCAGAGGTAGCCTCTACTTTTGTCTATCAACTTGCAAACTCAATCTGAGGTAACAGGGAGCAGAGCATTGTGGGTAGGATCTTGGCTTGAGAGTTTTTGACTGACGCGAGCTTGGTATAAGGCCAACTCGTTTCCGAGGACGGAACCGATAACCCATCAGTAATGAATGAATGAAGATCAACAACACAGATGGAACATTATGGTAAGACATATATTTTTTTTTTTGGCAAGTGATGCTTGCTCGCAGATCTTCACTACCGATTACATTCAGTACCCCATTTGGTAGATATAGATTCCTCAGGATGCCTTTTGGAATACATTCTGCCAGTGAAGTCTTTCAGCGTGCAGTGGAGCAAATTTTTTCAGGCTACTCGTGTGCAATAGTAGATGATTTACTGGTTGGAGGTGATGGTGAAACAGAGCATAACAGAAACTTCAGGAAAGTTTTGGACAGAGCGCATGAAGTGAATTTAAAGTTCAATCCTCTGAAATGCAAATTCAAAATACCAGAAGTTACTTATGTAGGTCATTTATTTTCCAGTACAGGGTTATGACCAGATCCTTCTAAGCAAGCAGCCATTCTTGAGAGGCCAGCTGCAGACAATGTCCAGATCTTACAGCTTTTTCTTGGTATGGTTAAATATTTGGGCAAATTTATCCCTGACTTTAGTGAGTTATCAGCACCGTTAAGAGAGCTGACATGCAAAAATGTTGCATTGTCATGGTTAGAACAACACCAGAGAGCATTTGATAACCTCAAAAAGCAAATTGCTAACCCACCTACATTAAGATACCATGATGTCCACAAACCAGTAGTTCTTTCCTGTGATGCTTCGAAGTTCGGTCTTGGTGCAGTTGTTCTTCAAGTGGGCAGACCTGTTGCCTGTGCATCTAGAACTCTTACCCAAACTAAGATACAGTAGGCTGAAATTGAGAAGGAACTTTTGGCAATTGTGTTCGCATGTTCGAAGTCCCATGATTATATTTATGGCCGACCTTTCCAGATAGAAACTGGCCTTCAGCCTCTAGTCACTATCTTAAAGAAGCCTAGGCATTCCACTCCAGTGAGACTACAAAGACTGATCTGTTTTATCCTGACCAGACAAGCGACAGATACTACCAAGGGATGTTATGCAGGTATTTAAAGGGTGTGAAGAATGTAAAGGTATATAAAATTGTTTCCATAGTCAGTGAACTTGCTAATTTGCTATAGAAACCATTGTTTTCTGGATTCTAATACTTTCTTCCTTTGAAATCTATATATGGCTATGAGATACAGAAAGAGATGATGTAGATATCCTTCAGGAGGGTCTAGATCAGACAAATGATTGGTGCCAGAACCATGGCCTAAAATTAAGTCAAAAAATGCATTATCATACCTTTTGGGAAGTCAAATACCCCTGCAAATTACAACATCAATACCCCTGCAAATTACAACATCAATAGCATGCCCCCTAGAGTGGACTCAGATGTGAGAGATCTAGGTACACAGATAGATAGTAGCCTGAACTTTGACTGCCATGTCTCCACAGTGGTGAGGAAATCCTGGCACAACTTATAAGTAAAGGTATGGCATTCAGATCCAAGGAAATTATAGTCCCAATGTACTCAGCCCTCATTAGACCAAAAATCAGGTACAATGTGCTATTTGGCATGTACTTGAGTACACACTTACAGCAGCAGCAGATGGAATGACCTCAGAGGCTGCTCACAAAGAAAATTCAGGGTGTAAACAACATGAACTATGCAGACAGACTAAAATCCCTATCCCTTTATTCTGTCTCCTACTGACTATTAAGGGGTGACCTGTGCCTGACCTTCAAGGCACTCAAAAGTCCAGCCCTGATGGAGCTGCTACACATTCACAAGTCAAACAGCATGAGGGCCATATGATCTAAGGATCTAAACTTAGTCAGGGACTCAAATAAAAAACATGCTGGAGAGACAGATATGTGTCTGAGAGATTGCCACTTCTTTGGAACAGACTTCCTATTCACATTAAGCAGAACCCTTTCTTGACCCTCTTTAAACACAATTTGGATCAATGGACTCACATTAAGCAGAACCCTTTCTTGACCCTCTTTAAACACAATTTGGATCAATGGATAGGAAATTGCAAATTCACACCTGAGGTCATACCTCTCAACTGTACAGAGTTTCGCAGAATGTCCAGATTTTTGCTTCATATTTTTGGTCCATTTTTCATAAAATTGTGGTTTTCTGGCAAATTAGGAGCAAATCATTGAAGGGTGAAGTTAGAAAATAATGACAGATGTTTGAGTTTCAGACTTCATACCCTTTAGAAAATTCATGCTATTGCAAAACCTGTTATTCTATCAAAATCGGTAGGAGCAATATTTAAAAAGTGTCCCTATCTTTGGGCCTTTGTTCCATTTTTATTAATGGCTTTTTCCAGTTTCTTGCTCTAAGAGATTGAGAGGTATGCCTAGGTAGTGCCTATGTCCCTTATGGACAGAGGCAGTCTATAAGGTACTGAATGCACAGGCAAAAATTAATATCATCCTGTTGCCCCTAGGGGCCATGTATTGGGTAAAATCAGGTTACATTGCTTAGGCTTGTAAGGGCCCTTATGCAGTTTGCCTAATAATCTCCTATGAACCTATTAACCTATATGGAGTTATATAGTACAACAGAATAATAGCTGATGCATGCCTACACTTGTGCCCAAATAACCTGTTTGGCAGTACTTGTTGCCTGTTTTTCCTTCATATACTTGTTTTTCTGTCTCTCTTGTCTGTTTTTTTTAACCTATAACATGGAGAGTTGAGTAAACTTGTCTTCATGATCTGAAGTGCTCGTTTAGTTAGAAAAAAATGCTTTTATGTAGCCAGCTGCAGTGCCATTAAGGGATAAAGCCCTCACTACAGCCCAGGTGACCTGAATTTGACTAACAGTTCAAGTTGTTGAAGAAGCTGGCTGTAAGGATGGGCTTGCAAAAATGCAAAGCAAAGTTTACAAAGTGCTGCTATAAGTAATTGCTTGGTGGTTATAATTCTTCATTGTCCCTGTAACATTTCAATTTAATTTCATTAAAGAGGTGCTCTGAGAGTGTCTTCCTGAACCCAGACAGAGTGTCCTGACCTCTGATATCAGCTGGAAGCTGATTTTGGAGAGCTAGGCCAGCTTTGGAGAAGACTCTTTCATAAATGAGTGTTTTAAATGGAGGATGACTGAGTAGAATTGAGTCTGGCTGGGTATTTAATGGAGAGGAAGAGTGTTCCCTAAATGGGAGCTTAAATTTCATAGGAGACAATATCCTGTTTTTAGGATTTAATACAGTAGAATGCTAAGTAAGTAGCTAAATGATGTTCATCACATTGATCACTGCTGAAGTAGCCTTAGCTATATTGGTTATATTCTCATTTTTATTTTTATTTATTTATTTAACATTTGTTAACTGGGATAGTCCGACTGGATGAAAAGCCCATTTTCAGTGAAGGCCCGGGGAGAAAAGTTCCACAGACAATTTACAGTGTTTAGAAAAGAAAAACAAAATTATCAATCTCTTAAGAGAAAACATTATAAACATCATAAGAATTATAAACATCAAAGGTACATTACAAAGCACAATGAGGAATTAAATTAAATTAGATTACAGTAAATTAGATTACATTGTTATGGAACTGCAGTGGTGGTGCTACGGTAGCGTTGTCGCCTCACAGTAAGACGTTTTCCTGTTCGATTCTCAGCTAGATCGTCTTCTGTGTGGAGACATGCGTGAATGGGCATACCTTCATTGAAGGTTGTGCTTCAGGGCCAGCAACTCGGCACGTAAAAATCTACTGCCAATCATTAGCAGACCGGAGTTCCGCTGTGGCGACCCCTAACCGGGAAAAGCCGAAAGACAAGATTACATTGTTATGGAGATTAAGTAGATCTAGACAAGGTAAGTAAGTACACTTGGATAAAAGAGCAAAGAGAAAGTATGTACAATGTGTAAAAGGAGATGTAGTATGGTTAGAGAAAATAGAGACAAGAGGAAAAAGACTTGAGAGTAGACAAGAATGGAGGGGGTAGAGGCTAGAAGGGGGAAGAGGTGAATAGAGAGGAAGGTGGAGAAAGAAGGATGAAGAGAGAGGGATAGGTAAAGTATGGGAGAAATGTTAGGTAGGAAGAAGAAAAGGAAAGAAATAAGGCAGGGGTGAGACATAATGTAAGTGCATGAGAATGTATAGGTGACATTTTAATGCAGAGGAGGAGAAGAGGAAGTGAGTAAGTGGGTTGGGTATAGTGGACATTAGAATGCTAATAGAGGTATGAAGGGGTTAGCCAGGTCCAGTACATGGGCAGAGCCAACTGTTCCTGAGGAACAAGGAAAAAATATTCTGCCAAGGATATAACCAGCTTCCAAAGCATCAGGGCACCTTCCATATGTCTAAACTGCCAGGGAGCTCAAGCTTAGCTGACTAAAAGGGTTTACTATCAAAATGTTGAGTCTCAAAACAAAATCTATTTAATTGCCCGAACTGACATTTCAAATTTGGAAATGTCACTTTTACAGAATGTCAGAAATCATCACCTCAATATCCATATTCAAACTTATTCAAAATGTCAGGAGGCAACGTCAGACCCTCAGGCACTTGTGCTGAAACTACAGTAGGAATTATACGTCTACAGCACAAGTTTTTATAGTTTTGCAGAGGGACAAGCCCCCATGCACCCCCATATAGGGGGGCTGTAATTAGTGAATGCACACTACTATTCGCTAATGTGGATTTGAACATTTCCGGATTGGCATTACGGAAACTGGAAAACATGCATTCGACCATCCCAGTTTTGGGTAAGTGCCGTTCAATATTTTGATAGAAAACCAACTAAAAGAGAAGTTTGGCTGAGAAGATCTTTAGAGCTTTAATGTCGCAGAAGAGTATGCTTCTCTGAGGCTTTCGAGGATTGACAATCAGCTTGTTCTTCCCTTTGTTGAGCAGATAAGTTCCCTAATGAAAAAAAAATCCATTTTCTTAATTTTGTTGATGTTTTATTACTTTCCTCTTCAGTAAAGTTATTTTAAAGCTAGGAGTGTTGTGTTTTAATGGACTGTCTCGAGACTGTAACTTACCGTTAAATGGACTCATTTTTTCTGTCGGTTTAAAAGTAGTATAAAGTAACTGAAAAAAATTCTGTGGAGAAATGATGTTAATTTTTCATTTGTGGGGCTGGCATACTGTTTTAAAGTGCTTTTTACTGTGTTTTTTCTAGCAGTAAAGTACTTTTCTGGACTGGTAGCATTTACCAGCAACTGATGCTTGTCTTCCCTTGAAAAGAAGTAGCATTTTTGTCATGAATGGAACAGACTAGCTGTCCCACGTTTGGTCCTTCTTCTAGCCACTAAAAGAAAAATAAAATAAGCAAACAGCCTTTACCACCACAGTAGGCTAGCAGTTTGCCTCAGCTACAGGTGGGTGACTCTGCTGTGTCCATTTGTTGTACCTCACACCAATCATCTTTTGCCCTGGATCCCTCTGGTGTAGCACCTACAGCTACTATGGATTGGGGATTAGCCACATCCTCTGTGGCTGTTTGGGTCCCCTCAGTCAGCAAGGGAGAGCCACTCTTGTCAGTCCTAGGAGAGGGAACAGGGAAGGTATCCTGCTGTGTCAGAATACTGTGCCCATCCCTGGAGAAGCAACTGCTGCTATTAGTAACATGTTTGGCCCTACTTTTCCTGTCATAAAGAAACTTAAAACCAAGCATGTATCTACTCATTCTGAAATTTCTTTGGATAAGAATAGTTTGCTGAGCCTGCTTCAGACTAGTGATCTTTCTTGTAAATTAATTTGTGATAAAATAAAGTTTTCCTGAAGAGATTTAAGATTCTGAATCTGAACAGGAAGATGCATTTTTCCCCTCAGAATTCTAATACAGACTTAGAAGAGGGTTGAATTCTGATTCTCCCTGTGGGGGTTTCTCTTTCTCTGAGACTGTTAGAATTTGCCAGTGTTTTCAGTGGTAGAACACTGAGGTTATTCAGTCCCTCAGAAGATGTTATAGTTGTTATGAAGGATTTTCCAGAACCCAAACACATTCCTCCTGTTCTGTCCACTTTAGAGGATGTGTGTTTTACTGCCTGCAATTTTCCTGATAGTCAGCTAGTTGCCCCTTAAAAAGGCAGATAGGATGTATAAAGTTCCTTAGACTTTTAAAATTTTAGACACTATACCAAAACCTGTCCCACCGGCTATATCTTTAGTTTATCCCACTGCTGCTAAGCATTTAGTTAGTTCCAGTCCTGCTCTTTCTGATAAGTATGGGAAAATTATTGATAGGTGTGGGAAAATTGTATACTTCTGCAAATTTCATTTTCAGACATTTAAATTGTTAGGAAAATATGTTAAACGTTTCTTCTGACAAATTGTGAAAGTAAAAGGGATGTTTTATCTGCAGCTTCTTCTTGTGAGGAAAAATCTGCTTTAAATAACTTAGTTTCTTCTATTGCACAAGTCACTACTCATTGTTTGCAGTGTGTGTGACTCCGTTGATACTTCTTCCAGGGCTATGGCCGCTGGTACCATTTTGAGGAGGTTTGTATGGCTGCATTCTGAGAACCTCCCAGATGATGTTAAAAATGAGATTTTAAAACTCTACCTAGGATAGATATTTAATATTTGGTTGCTTTGCTGTAGAGATGATCAAAAAGTGTGATGAAAGGGGCAAGCTGATCCAGGAAAAATTAATATTTAAAGGGGTTAGGAGTAAGAAAATTATTTTAAACTGTTTATCTGATGTTGTCCTTTTCATTCTTCCTCACTACTGGGTTATGGATCCGATTCTCAGATATGACTTTACATTTTTCACACACTTAGGTTCCAGTCTCGAGCTTCTCCCTCTACCCACAATGCTCTATACTCTACCCAACTTCCTCAGATCTCATTTACCACCATTGCTGACAGACATGGTTTCTTCAGTCTCGAGTTTGAGAACATTATTTTCAAAATTTCTAAGCAGATAAGTTCCATATTATTATATTATTTTCTCTTTCCTGCTTCTCTACCTCCCCTCCCACTAGTTTTCATAAGCATCAGTTTTTTTAGTACTTTTAGTACTCGTGTTACTCTAAATTTAGCCTTCTCCTTGTCCGTTTACAAACAGTTCCTTTTCTCTAAATCTCTTTCATTGTTTAGTATAAAAAAATGTTTTTCTCTGTTTGTTGTGGTTGTATTTGCTTTCTGGTGTTGCTGTCTGTTCTCTGACCATGTCAGACAAACCTACAGGCTTTAAGCTGTGTTTGGAATGTGCTCATAAAATCCCACATTCTGATGTGCACAGTAAATGTGTGTACTGTTTGGGTGCTAAGCATTTGCGGTTGTCCTGTGACATCTGTGAAGGGTTTAATCCCAGGGCCATAGCCGGCCGTAAAAACAAACTTATTTTAAAAGGACTCTTGCCTTCTTCATCCTTCTCTTTGCCAGGGGCTCAACCCCCCCCCCTTTAAACATCTGCCTGTGTCTTCAGATGCCAAGAAGTGCCTTCACACGTTTGAGGGCTGCTTCAGAGCCTCCTGCAAAATTACCAAAATCTACAGATTCAAAACTATCAGATCCGAGATCTACCTCAGCTCCAGTTGATCTGAAGCATTACTCGGATATGACAGGAAGTGCTTTACCTTTGCTTTACCTAGGCATTCAGCTCCCTCCTCGGATCCTAGCTCCTTCGGTCCAAGAGTTTGAAGCTGAACTCTTGAACTGTCCATTAGGTCGGTGTCCCCGACCTTCCCACCAAAAATCCTGCAAACTCCAACCAGCCATTCTAGACAAGAGTCATTGGCTTCCTCTAGATCTTCTAGGAGCCTCTCTGAACTAGATATGAACAGGATTATGTGAGGGGGGGTTCTCAGAACCTAGATTCAGATGGGGATTATGCCTACTCCAGCCAGTCTCAGATCTGTTAGTACTCCTGTGATCCAAGCTAGATCTCCTTCTCCGGTCCAACCTTTCGGTTCAGAGCCCAAGGATCGTGGACAGCCAAGAGAATTGCTGTTGGATCCAAGGAAGCTGTCTTCCTTGACTCCAGCAGTTACCCTGATTAACTGTGCTCCAAGATCTTCGGATCAGAGTGGGTCTCAGATCCATGATGTCGGCATTGGATCTGGGAGTAGGGGTTCGGCACAGACCTTGTTGAATCTGTCCCTTCCCCTCACAACTTCGGTGCTTGACAGCTCAGATCCAATTCTTCCTAGAGACCTTGGATCTGAAGTTGTCCCTTCCCTTCTTCCTT
The DNA here is from genome assembly GCF_019279795.1 of Protopterus annectens. Lineage (NCBI taxonomy): Eukaryota > Metazoa > Chordata > Ceratodontiformes > Protopteridae > Protopterus > Protopterus annectens. The sequence goes on along the minus strand of NC_056742.1, from coordinate 124,524,107 downwards.
GACTGTTTTGGCTCCAGTGGGGTTGGGGAGCATTTCTACAGGTCCATTGGCTTTCCCACTTTTGGAAAGGGCCTTCTCTTCTCACAGAGATCCTACCTCTCAGATCTGTGATGCTCCTTGTTGTCAATCATTGGATCTGAGTGCTGAGCCTGTCATACCTGTCCAAGGTCAGCCCGCCTCGAGAAGCCTTCAAGACATTTCCCTAGAAGGAATTCCCTCTTCTTCCGACACTTGTCCTGAACATCCCACAGAGGAGGTTCCTCACAAGAAGATGTGCAAAATGAGGCACATAGACTCTCCTATGGAGTTATTCACCAAAGACACGGACTTTAATGAGGGATAAGGATCCCTAAGATCACCACTGGAAGACGTCTCCTTTGGAGACATTTTAGAGATCCTTAGACAAAGAGGGGGTTGGTCAGCCCAAAATCCTTCTTCTGAAGAGTCAGTGTTTTTGGAGGCTTTTGAGATGGGCCCATCTATGTCTTGGGTGACCCCCCCCCCCCGGTGGATGATCTCATAGATTTAGTCTCCTGCTGGGCCTGGAAGGAGCCAGCACCATTGAACCAATATCCAGACCTCCCAATAAATTCCTTTCCCACCAAGGACCATCTGCAACGGCATACATGCAGATGCTATGGTTGAGGCAGCAGCTACCAAACAATAGCTAGCCAAGCAGAGCTCAACTGTCCATCCGCTGAACAGGGAGTTCAGAGCTATGAAAAGATTTGGTAAGCATGTTTACAGCTTGGCTACCTTCTTGCTGAGAGAGTTAAATTATTTGACATAGTTCACTGGCTTGCAGAGAGATCTGGTCAAAGAATTCTCTGACTCTCTAACAGAGACCATGTTGGTAGAGGACTTCAAGAAAGCATCTCCCAGGGGCGTGGCATGAAGAGCACTGAGTAGCAGCATTCTCTTCAGCTCTGTCTCTTCAGATTTTCTATGACAGGAATTTTTTGAAATAACTATCCTAATTGTGGATACTTTTTAAGTTTTTTATTCCTCTTGATATAAAGAAGGATAGTATCTAAAAATTTTTTTAGAATAACATTTTTCCTGTCAAAAGTTCTGTGATACTCTGATCTTTACCAGTTAAAAGATGAGCTTCTCTAAAACAGCACATCAGGATGCTACCTTAAAAAAGGAAATACAATCCTTGCTGACTAATATACAAGAATTAACCAGCAAAATTGACATAATGGACTTGAAGCTGGATGATTTCAAGGAGAGATGTGCACATCAAATGGACACTATTCATGAAGACTTAAAACAACAGAAAGAACAAATCTCGGGAATCCAAACAACTGTCAGTGATATGGACACCAGAATTCAGGAAAGTGAACATAATACTGAATTTCTTTTATAGGTTCATAGGTTCATATGTTGGTACTAGGCTATTGGCCATAGGGCATATACAAGCCTAGCCATAACAATTCCCTGGCTATTTCATCCCACACTATTTACTTCCCTAGACCCCTGTCTAGAAGGGCGACTGACGTGATCCCTGAGGTGAATTTCCTTTCTCCCATCCAATCGTCAAGGTTCCTTTTGAAGAGGGCCAAAGAGGCGCTCTGCTTGACACGTATGGGCAGTCTATTCCAGAGTCAGGGGAGTCTCTGGGTCAGGAACCTATCCCTTCAGCATGTTTTGCTTATTGTGATGACAAGGTTTAGATCCCTGAAGTGTGTGGCTCTGAGGAATTGAGATTTCTTTAAGTGTAACATGTCCAACAGCTCTGGGTTTGACATGGCCTTGTATGTTAAGCAGAGATCGCCTCTGAGTAGATGATATGTGACAGAGTAAAGCTGGAGTTTTTTAAGGCAGTCAGCATAGGGCATCTGCTTTAGGCCTGTGATTCTTTTAGTGAGGTATTTCTGCGGCCTTTCCAGTTGTTGCAGATGTCTTGAGCGGTACATACCAAATGGGATGTTGTATTCTATAATGGGTCTAATGAGGGATGAGTACAGTGGGACAATGACCAACTTTTTTTTCTGGATGAAAAGCCCTTAGTGATGAGGTATGCCACATAGAAGGATTTCCTGACTGTTGTGGCGATGTGGTTATCGAAGGTGAGACCATTCTCCACCTGTGTCCCTAAGTCTCTTATCACACTTTCGGTGTTTAGTGTACTGCCACCTATGTGGTAATTCACGGGTACATGTTTTTTCCCAAAGGGGATAACTATACATTTCTTGGCACTGAGCTTAAGTCCATGGCTCTGGCACCAAGCATCTGTTTCTGTAAGGCCCTTTTGTAGAGTATCCGCATAATTTGGGGATTTAGTAATGGCTCCCAGTTTGCAGTCATCTGCGAATTTTTGTTAGCCAGAGTCCCTTAGTGTTGGCCTGTACTTCAGAGAAGTAGATGCCTAATAAGAGTGGTCCCAGGTCTGAACCCCGAGGTACTCCACTTGTCACTTGTCTTGAGCTGGATTTGGAGCTGGCTACTTTTACAGTGTGGGTTCTGTCAGTAAGTCAGTTGGCAACCCATCGAATGATGTAGGGATTAATGCCCAGCTTAGTAAGTCTATCTATGATTCCAGAGTGGGTGATGGTGTTAAAGGCCTTGGCGAGGTCCACATAGGCTGTGTGGACCACCTTACCCTCGTCCACGGCTCTGGAGACTGATTCGAAGAAGTTAGTTAGGTTCAAGAGACAAGATCGGCCCTTCATGAATCCAAACTGGGTGGGGTCCAGTGTTTGAAGGTTGCCAATGTCTTTGTTTATAAGTTCCATGATAATATGTTCCATGGCCTTGCAGATCAAGCTCATCAGACTGATGGGGTGGTAGTTTCCGGGATCCAAGCTGGATCCCCCCTTGTGGAGTGGGATAACTGTAGCTGTGTGCCACTCAGTGGGCATGAAGCCTGAGGTGAGGCTATGATTAAACATGAAACTTAGGTGAGGTGCCAGTTCATTTTGTAGTTCATGTAATACACCTGGGATGTCATCTGGTCCCATGGATGCCGTATTCTTAGCTTTGGAGAGTGCATTTTTTACCTGTGTGGCTGTTATTACCAGAATTTGGCAATCTTCCGGTATTGAGATAGGCCGTTTAGGGGGTGAGAGGGGGGTGAAGTTGGCACTGAATTGATCTGCCAGGATATTAGCAATATCCTTGGGATCAGTATATTTAATGCCATTCTGTTATAGCTCAGAGTAGATCTGAGCATTGCCATTTAGATTCTTGACATAGCTATAGAATGCCTTGTGTTTGTCTTTTGAATCTTTGGCAATTTTATTTTCATAACTAGCTTTGGAGGATTTTATGAGGGATCTCAGCTGCTTACTGAGGCTGGTAAGAGAGTTTTTTGCATCCTGGAATTTTCCTCTTTTCTGCAACAGTTTCTTTCTTTTGTTGTAAAGTTTGTTTATGGCAGGGGACCACCAGATTGGCTTTTTTTTTGGAGGAGAGCATCTTGGTTCTATTTGGGATGGCACGATTCATGCATGAGTGGATGTGCTCGTACAGTGCCTTAGTGTAGGATTCAGCAGTCGAACTTTCAGTTCCCGTCTGCATGGGTGTCATGAAGTTTGTCACTTCTGACTTGAGTAGCATGAAGTTGGCTTTGGAGAAGTTTTTTATGGAGGTTTCCTTACTGGGGGGGGTGGGGGTGGGATGTGGATGTTAAGGGTGATTAGCTTATGGTCTGATCTGACCAATGAGGGGGTGACCATAGGTGTGGAGCATCGATTTTGCATGTTGGTAATGACCAGGTCTAGGATATTGGAGCCCCTCGTGGGACTATGGATTAGTTGATCCAGGGTGTTGGAATTTATGAATTCCAAGAACCGTTGGGCAAAGGTGTTGGTACACGAGTAGTTTTCCCAGTTAATGGCAGGGTAGTTGAAATCACCCAGTATTAGGGTGTTTGGTTGTATCTTCATATTTTCCAGTATGTTTAGACAGGTGTAGTGAGAAGCTTGGTGCATGATGGATGGTCTATGGCAAGCTACAATTTGGATTGCAGTCTTACCTAGTGTTAGTTGCACCTGGAGAATTTCAGACGCATTGTGTTGGGCAACTAGCCTGGTGGTGTGAATATCCTTGGTGAATATGGACACTCCTCCACCTTTAGTGTTTCATTCCTGGTTTGGTGGCCGAAAAGTGTGGTAAGAGTTATAGCCTGGTATTGCAGGGGAGCTCTCTGGAGCCTTGAACCAGGTCTCAGTTACTGCACAGATATCGATGTTCTCCATTTTTAGGAGTGCCTCGAGAGACAAAGAAAGACAAAATACCCAACTGCTATCAAAGGTAGATGATCTTGAAAACTGATCTTGCCACAATAATATAAGAATATTTGGATTACCTGATAATATAGAAGAGAATAATATAGAAAAGTTTTTAACATTATGGGTGCCAGAAATTTTGGAACTTCCTGAAGCACTTTCCTATGGTATTGAAAGGGCACACAGGTCCATGGTATCATCTAAAAACAGCAAAACTAGTTCTACTAAATCTGTGATTGTAAAATTCCTTTCATCTCATGATAAGGAAATAGTACTGAAAACTGCCTGGGCAAAATCACCAATTAAGGTAAAAGACAATTTAGTTGTTGCGTCTTTTGGCTTTTCCCGGTTAGGGGTCGCCACAGCGGAACTTCGGTCCGCTAATGATTGGTAGTTGATTTTTACGTGCCGAGTTACCAGCCCTGATGCACAACCTTCAACGAAAGTACGCCCTTTCACGCATGTCTCCACGCACAAGACGCTACTCACCAGCAGTAATCTCCAAAAGGAAAGTCTTTTTGCCCTTAATAAAATAACTTAAAAAGAACCAAATAAAATCTCACTTATTATTTCCAGCAAGATTAAAAATCTTTCACCAGAATGCAACTAGAATTTTTGAGGGCTTAGACACAGCTCTTTCTTTTGTTAAAACAAATAAACTTCTGGACAAACTTGAAGAAATGGAATGGGCTACTACTAGTTTAAAGAGGTTGCCAGAAAATGGAACATGGAAAACCTTTGAACAAAAAAAAAAGAAATGTAGAAAATAACTAACATCAGATACATATCTTTTTATTTGCCTCCTTGCCAAGTGACCCAAAAAGTCCGGGGAGATGAAAAAGGATCAACAGGTAAGATCTGTGAACTTTTTTGTTCACAGATAATTTATTGCCGCCTTTTATAGTGCTGTTGGTGAAGGTATAGTTTTATATTTAGTTACTGCATTTTACTTTAAATGATTAATAGTACATTTTCTCATAGTATAAGTAGTTAAATAAAACTGGTTGAATGTTGTATTTGTGATAAAGATTAGTAGTTTATTTTAATTGATTTTAGTAATATTAGTTTTATTTTTATAGTATATATAGTTAAATAAAAATGTTTGGTAGAATGTTATGTTTATGATAATGATTAGTTGTTGTTTTTAACTATATTACTTAGCACTTATAGATCTGTTGCCTCTTCTTTACTTCATTACACAATCCGGTTTGTGAATAGTAAATGTAGCCCTTTGTGGGGATATTGATGAGATGTTGAGATGGTTATGTTGTGTAGTGCTGAGCTTGGTTGTCTTATTTTGGTGTTCAGTCTTATTAATAGTTTTCTTTCTTTGGTGGCTTAATGTTGTGTGTATGATTCTGTGTACCCCTTTGCCAGCTTATGGTTATGCTTATATGACATTACATTGAATGATAGTGTTTTTTGTAGAATGATTTCATTAATTCTAAACACTTTGCTTTACTTGTGGTTGCTTTAGTAAGCTTTAGATGTTGCTATGGCAACACTCGATTTTGGGACAGCTTTGCTGTCATTTTATCAGTTTACAGTTATACAACAGGCTCGAGCCTCTAAATTAAAGCTAAATGAGTTTACACTCACAGCTTCCCACTGAAAATGATAAAAGCTGTCTCCAGAGCTCGAGAATAACTCCACGAGATGCTTGTTGAGCCGAAGAGTTTGTTTTTGGCATCATCATGCTGTTTTTGAAGTTTAATTGATTTTTACACTGTTTTGCCACTAGATGGTGCTATTGGATTACTTAAGCACCCAGGAAGCATATAGCAGATGCTTACAAATCCATGAATGGCAAGACTTAAGAAATTTTGTTTCAAATGAAAAGGTCAGTTGTTTTTACTTTATACATATTTATAAATGTATGTTTATATGTAAACTGTGCAATGTAGCTTTCTTTCAACAGTTTATTTTTTAAAGCATATTCAATTCATTTAGTCTCTCTAGTCTCTGAACATAAGAATTATGGTTGGAAATTACCGCATGTATTCAAATCACAATATTTCCTATCCTGTCAACTATAGGCTGGATTAATTTTTTAATGCATACTTGGTTTACAGGAAATGTAATTCTCTATAAACAAAGCAAAAAGATCCCTGAATGTTACACAAGCAACTAAAAATATGATGGTGCATATAAGACAATGGCAAATTCACATTCTTTATTTCAGTAAGACTACTAATAGTAGATCATTTGTAATAGTTTAGTAAGGTACGGTCCTTAGGGCTACATCTTAATTGTACCTTCTGGTTATAGATATTTGATTTATCAGCACTCATATTATCATCTACTTGTAACACAGCTAGTCAGAAGTGCAATAGGTTTTGATATCTGAATACATACCCTTCACATATATTACAGAATAATCAGTTGTCATTTAGTCTACAAGAAATCTGTATAGGATAATACACTATTTATCAAATCCAAATAAAACTACTCTGCCATGTACATAATTTTACATGATTAAAACTGTATTTTTCAACTTACAAATGATAATAACTTTCTTGGGAGAAAGAGACCTGTTATGTGTATGTAAGGTAAATGGGGTATATTATAGTTTAATGACAGTACTAACATATAGCAAAGAGAAAGGGTGACTATTCATAATTATTACCGGTAAGCCAGTTATGATAAGTTTACTTTGTAAATCCCTTTTTTGCTTCTTGGAACAGCAAGCCTGTCATTTATATGGCTTTAAATAGATTTTTAGTTACTAAATGTATTTGTTAACAGAGCATTGTCAGCTATATTCTAGTTTATTTGGAAAAGTTCCAAGCACAAATTAATTTTATAAGTAATATTTATGTATAAATAGTTAGCAAGTGTTCTGAAAATGAGACTAAATCAATACAGCTGGTAAGACCATATTAACACATAGATTATAGGTTCATAAGTTGGCACTAGGCTATCGGCCCTAGGGCCTATAAAAGCCTAGCCATAACAATTCCCTGACTATTTCTTCCCACACTATTTACTTCCCTGGACCCCTGTCTAGCAGGGTGACTGATGTGATCCCTGGGGTGAATTTCTTTCTCCCATCCAATCATCAAGTTTCCTTTTGAAGAGGGCCAAAGAGGTGCTCTGCTTGACATGTATGGGCAGTCAATTACAGAGTCTGGGGAGTCTCTGGGTCAGGAACCTATCCCTCAAGCATGTTTTGTTTATTGTGATGACAAGGTTTACATCCCTGGAGCATGTGGTTCTGAGGGATTGGGATTTCTTTAAGTGTAGCATGTACAACAGCTCTGGGTTTGACATGGCCTTGTATGTTAAGCAGAGATCGCCTCGGAGTAGACGATATGTGACAGAGTATAGCTGGAGTTTTTTAAGGCGGTCAGCATAGGCATCTGCTTTAGGCCTGTGATTCTTTTAGTGAGGTATTTCTGCGGCCTTTCCAGTTGTTGTAGATGTCTTGAGAGGTACATACCAAATGGGGTGTTGTATTCTATAATGGGTCTAATGAGGAATGAGTACAGTGGGACAATGACCTCCTTTTTTCTGGATGAAAAGCCCTTAGTGATGAGGTATGCCACATAGAAGGATTTCCTGACTGTTGTGGCGATGTGGTTTTGAAGGTGAGACCACTGTCCACCTGTGTCCCTAAGTCTCTTATCACACTTTCAGTGTTTAGTGTACTGCCACCTATGTGGTAATTCACGGGTACATGTTTTTTCCCAAAGGGGATAACTATACATTTATTGGCATTGAGCTTGAGCCCATGGCTCTGGCACCAAGCATCTGTTTCTGTAAGGCCCTTTTGTAGAATTTCGACATCATTTGGGGATTCAGTAATGGCTCCCAGTTTGCAGTCATCTAAGAACTTTGTTAGCCAGAGTCCCTTAGTGTTAGCCTGTACTTCATAGAAGTAAATGCCAAACAAGAGAGGTCCCAGGACTGAACCCTGAGGTACTCCACTTGTCACTTGTCTGGAGCTGGATTTGGAGTCAGCTACTTTTACAGTGTGGGTTTTGTCAGTAAGCCAGTTGGCAACCCATCGAGTGACGTAGGGATTAACACCCAGCTTAGTAAGTTTATCTATGATTCCATAGTGGGGGATGGTGTCAAAGGCCTTGGCAAGATCCAGATAGGCCGTGTGGACTCCCTTACCCTTGTCCATGGCTCTGGAGACTGATTCAAAGAAGTCAATCAGGTTCAGGAGACAAGATCGGCCCTTCACAAACCCAAACTGGGTGGGGTCCAGTGTTTTAAGGTTGCCAATGTCTTTGTTTATAAGTTCCATGATAATTCATTCCATGGCCTTGCAGATCAGGTTCGTCAGACTGATGGGGCGGTAGTTCCCGGGATCCAAAGTGGACCCCCCCCTTATGGAGTGGGATAACTGTAGCTGTGCGCCACTCAGTGGGCATGAAGCCTGAGGTGAGGGTATGATTAAACATGACACTTAGGTGAGGTGCCAGTTCATTTTGTAGTTCATGTGGTACACAGCCTGGGATGTCATCTGGTCCCATGGATGCTGTATTCTTAGCTTTGGAGAGTGCATTTTTTACCTGTGTGGCCATTATTACTGGAATGTGGCAATCTTCTGGTATTGAGATGGGCCATTTAAGGGGTGAGAGGGGGGTGAAGTTGGCACTGTATCGATCTGCCAGGGTATTGGCAATATCCTTGTGATCAGTATATTTAATGCCATTCTGTTGTAGCTCAGAGCAGATCTGAGCATTGCCATTTAGATTCTTGATATAGTTATAGAATGCCTTGTGGTTGTCTTTGGAATCTTTGGCAATTTTATTTTCGTAACTAGTTTTGGAGGATTTTATGAGGGATCTCAGCTTCTTACTGAGGCTGGTAAGGGAGTTTTTTAAATCCTAGGATTTTCTTCTTTTCTGCAACAGTTTCTTCCTTTTGTTGTAAAGTTTGTTTATGGCAGGGGACCACCAGATTGGCTTCCTTTTTTTGGAGGAGACCATCTTGGTTCTATTTGGGATGGCACGATTCATGCATGGGTGGATGTGCTCGTACAGTGCCTTAGTGTAGGACACAGCAGTCGAACTTTCAGTTCCCATCTGCATGGATGTCATGAAGTTTGTAACTTCTGACTTGAGTAGCATGAAGTTGGCTTTGGAGAAGTTTTTTATGGAGGTTTCCTTACTGGGGGGTGGGGGTGGAATGTGGATGTTAAGGGTGATTAGCTTATGGTCTGATCTGACCAACGAGGGGGTGACCATAGGTGTGGAGCATCGATTTCCCATGTTGGTAATGACCAGGTCTAGGATATTGGAGCCCCTGCTGGGACTATGGATTAGTTGATCCAGGGCATTAGAATTTATGAATTCCAATAACCGTTGGGCAAAGGTGTTGGTACGCGAGGAGTTTTCCCAGTTAATGGCAGGGTAGTTGAAATCACCCAGTATTAGGGTGTTTGATTGTATATTAATATTTTCAAGTATGTTTAGAAAGGTGTGGTGAGAATCTTGGTGCATGGTGGGGGATCTGTAGCAAGCTACAGTTTGGATTGCAGTCTTACCTAGTGTTAGTTGCACCTGGAGAATTTCAGATGTATTGTGTTGGGCAACTAACCTGGTGGTGTGAATATCCTTGGTGAATATGGACACTCCTCTACCTTTAGTGTTTCAATCCTGGTTCAGTGGCCGAAAAGTGTGGTAAGAGTTGTAGCCGGGTATTGCAGGGGTGCTCTCTGGAGCCTATATTACATTCTTAAACTATACATAGACACTCCTAATTCCAGCAGATGAATATTGTAACCTCAGACATAGTATTGCCAAAGCTACTACTTGTTTTTAAAGCTTGTATCTGAATGGTTACCTTTTAAAATGATCTTGTCATACAATAGTTACACTCCCCATCAATAAAATAGTAGTCATGAATCATTAAATCTTTCATGATACAGCTAAAGAAAGTAATCTTATTGCAAGGAATGAATTTTATTGCAAGGAATGAATTTCATACAATTTTTTAACACATGAGCTAACATACACAGTTTTTTTTGTGCTGTACAGACTTCAGATTTGAAGATACTGAATTCTATTTTGTACTATTGTTTGGCTACATGATGTGTTATGTATACAACATAAATATAAACAGAACCATTCTTTTTGTAGTATTATAACCAGGTACACACAGTTGATTATTATTTTATTAGTAGTTATACTGATGTTTGCTAATATGTTAACATTTATAAAGTATTAGATATGGTTGTAAAGATTTGTTAGTTATATATCTTACAAAGTGATTTTTTATATGATTATCCTATATATTATTAACATGAATAAGAAGCTAAAATTGTTTATTCAGAGTAGATATTTCTCAGACAGATGCTGATTAGATGTTGCTACTGAACAGGGGGTTAATTTGAGTGATCATATTTCACTCGAATTGGGAGTATTATACTTCAGAGGGGTTAAGGGTGGTTATGAAGTTATCAGTTTAAGTTATAATAGTTTACTATTAGCTTTCTTGGCATTTTCCACAGTTTTTAAAAGAGTAATTCTCAAAAGTCTTTTTTCAATGTCTCCACATTACTTTAAAAATAATGTATCTCTAGGTATTCCTTTTATTTACATGAATAATCTATGGTTTTGGTCAAAATATTTCTCTTTCAACACCATACTATTGGATGACTTCATTAAACAGTATTTCAATTAATATTAATGGATTAAATAATCCAAATAAGAGGGGAAGTTTCTTTAAATATCTCAAACTGCATAAAGTTCAATTAATACTTTTACAAGAAACTCATTTCAAAATAGAGGATGTACTTAGATTGGATACTAAATCATATTCAGTGTTAGCTAGTTCAGAACATTCTCAAAAGAAAAGAGGAGTAGCTATCTTATGGAACAACTCATTAGCTAAACCAAAAATTATTAATACATATAAAGATAATAAATGAATGCTTTTTCTAATTACTGTTCAGTTTAATAACAAAATATACACCTTAGTACATCTATACTGGATTCCAGGGATAGGCACTGATACAGTAAAACAACTTTTTAATCATATAGTACAACTTTCTAATGGACATATAATATTAGTTGGTGATTTTAACTGTATTTTAGGCAATAAAGAGTCAACATCACATAATAAAAAAAAACACAGTTTCAGCCAAATTGTTGAAAGATTTTTTGGAAACTTATTTCTTGAAAGATATACATGCCTTTGCTGATTCTGATTCCTTAGCTTATACTTTTTTTCAAATAGACATAATACACATTCAAAGATAGATAGAGTTTTGATTTCTAATGATTTAGTAGGTTATTTAATTAATACTAAGGTGATTACGTGCCCATTATCTGATCACAATTCAATAATTTTCAAATTTTTAGTTACCCCAATCCTTAATGTTCAAATAAGTAGAATACCTGCCTATATAACTAAATTGAAAGATTTTAAAGATTTTATAATGTCAGAAATCCAGAATTTTATTGAACAAAACAATATAAATATTATTTCTGAGATCTTTATGTGGGATGCCTTAAAAGCCTACCTCTGTGGCAGAATTATAAATTGGTATAACAAAAAAAAAGGAAAAGTTGGGATGAGCAGTTAATAGAAATACAAAACAAGATAAATTCTTTGAAACTTATTCAAGAAGAAGACACTAATAAAATAGATATTAAAAAAGAAATAAACTCTTGAATACTAAGTATATGGAAATACTGAATCATAAAACTATGATTATTTTAGAAAAATTTAAAGTCTTAAAATATTCCACCAATCCTACATCTCTGAATTTATTGGCTAATAAAACTAAAAGAATTAACAAATTCAATCATATAAATGAAATAATCTGAAGTAGTTTACTTCATTTGGTCTTCAACCTGTGGAGATACGGATCTGTATTGGATATGAGCCAGCAAAAATTACTAGCATTAGCTCTGAGCTCCAGACTCCTCCCCTTACCCATAATACACCTCCACTGCCTTCCATCCCCAGATCTCGTTTGCCGTGATTTGTAAAACATTGTATCTCTAGAGCTCCAGCTAGCAGGGTGATTCTGATTGTAAGTTTTTCCAATTTTTTTTGTTACTTTTAGCCGTTTCAGGTTAGTATACGTACCCTATCTCCCTTCCCATTGCATTGGCGTCGAGTGTAGGTTTGTAGTCGTAGTTTGTTTAGCATAGTTTGTCTGTGGTGCCCCCCCCCCTCTTAGTCAGTCTAGTGTGGTGAGTGGGTGTGTCATTAGTCTAAAGAAAGAAAGTTTTTGGTCTGTCTCTTTCTTTTTTAAGGCTTCTTGTTTGATAGTATGGCTGAAAAGCTTATCTTTAAGCGCTGCATAGAGTGTGGCCATAAGCTCTCCCCAGCAAATGGGCACACTCTGTGTGTGTTGTGCGTAGATGTAGCCCACCTTAATGTGGAGTGCTCCATTTGTGTGGGGTTCAATCCCCGAGCTTTGAAGGCTAGAAAGGCCAAGTTGGCCCTCAAAGGTCTTCTGCCTGCCATTGATCCTCCTTCCTCGTCTTTGGCTTCAGTCACAACGGCTGATGTGCCTGCCTCTCCCGCTTCTCTCCCTCTGGCTTCCCCTCCCTCCCTCCCAGGCTGGTTCTCAAACTCCTGCATCTAAGCCTGTGGTAGTGAAGCAGAGCAGAGGTAGAGAGTGGGAGAGAGAGTAGAAGACGAAGGAAAAGAGGAAGAGGTCCCCGGACCTCTCATCCCAGAGCAAGTCTGCACGGACCCGCGACTCCCCTCGGCTCCGGTCTCCGAGGTTCTCCCTGGAACCAGAGGAGGCACGTTCAGTCTCCCAGGCCTCAGTTCCCTGACCGGCCAGGTCAGAGTCCATAGCCTCGTCTCAGTCGACCTGTTCTTTATCGGACATGGATCTGGATAAGATGATGAGGTGCTTTATCCATACACAGACCCAGATGGGGGACTTGCCAGCCCCTCCTCCCTCAGGATGGGGGAATTCATTTCCCTTTTTTCAGCCCATTTCTCCTTCCCAGATCCGACCTTCGGCTTTGGAGTTCTCGGATCCGAGGTTGGCCTTGGTCAGGGGGTCGGCATCAATGATCCTTGTGTCCTCGACGCCAACATCTGCCTGGAGCATCTTGGATCCGACCAGTTCGGATCAGAGCCGCTCTCAGAGTCAGAGCCTAGGTTTCAGATCTGAGGGAGTGGAACCTTTTCCATCGGCTCCGACATTGTTGGGCAAGGTTCCCTCCCTCAGAGCTCTGTCCACTTCAGGTCTGGCTCTGATTCTCGTGCTGGATCTGGGGAGACCGGCCTCCTTATTAGCTTCCCAGGAGGTCCGCTCTCCTTCAGCATTCGACGTGGGTAGAATGGGTCCTCTCAATCAGATCGAGGCCCCTGACCACCCATGCAGACTCTGCCCAGACCCCCATTGTCTTACCAGAGGGACAGCCTGTGTCTGAAGAGCCCCAGACGTTTCCCCCAGAGGAGCAGATGGTTTGTGAGTGCTTCCCGGAGAGCCCCACGGGAGATGTGCCTCGCAAGCAAATGTGCAAGAGGAGGCAGTTGGACTCCTCCGAGTCTGTAACCGAGGACACAGATTTAGATGATGGGGAGGGCTCACCAAGATCACCTCCTGACGATGTCTCCTTTGGAGACATCATGGAGATCCTGTGCCAGTGGGGAGGTTGGTCTGCCCCAAGCCCTCCTCTGATGAGTCTGTGTTTCTGGAGGCTTTCGGCATGGGCCCGCCTATGTCTTGGGTGTCCCCTCCCATGGATCCTTTAGTGGACTTGATCACCTTGCAGGCGTGGAAGGAACCAGACACCATGGATCCAATCCCCAAGTGCCCCGATAAGGTTCTGAGTCCCCCTATTGATAGGCCTTCCTGGAACAAGGGCTCCCCAGTGGACATCATGGTTTAGCACTACAGAAGGAGTGGCTAGGGTGGCTGTGTCCAGCGTGTCCATGAGGCGTAATGCCTGGCTCAGGTTGTGCCAATTCACCGAACCCTTTAAGGCATCCTTTGCTAATGCCCCTTATGAGGGCTCGACTCTTTTCGGTAAGACCGTCAAGAAGACACTAGTCCAGAGTGAGAAGGATGGGAAGACACTGTCTGCTGTCGGGATCCACTTCTCTAATCCTCAAATGTCCTTTTCCGGGAACTGGAGAGGGCAAAAAAAGATGTGGTTCTAGAAGTCTCAGTATTCCCAGGACACTCAGGGCTCTTCTTCCCCTAGAGGCAGAGGGGGACAGAATAGATGCCGGCCCACAGGCTGAGGGGGTCCGCGAAACTTCAGGTCTCAAGAACCATTCTTGGACAGACCCGGGCAGCAACCCTGAGGGATTGTCTGGCTGCTCTACTCTGGAGGCAGTCGGGGGATGATTGTCCTTGCACCCAGCAGCATGGGAGTCCATAACAACAGGCCACTGGGTGCTTCAAATCATATCCAGAGGATATTCTGTCTCCTTTGTGGGTTCCTCCATACCTCCCAAACACCTCCCGGACATTCCACCCACGCAAAGGGAGGCAGCAGCACAGGAAATTTCCAAGCTGCTAGAAAAACAAGTCATCAAAACCATCCCCCCCAGATCAGTCCGGATCGGGCTTCTACTCCAGGTTCTTTTTGGTGCCAAAGAAAACAGGAGACTTAAGGCCCATCCTGGACCTCTCTATTCTGAACCTGTCAGTTGCCAAAGAAAAGTTTTGGATGGTCACACTACAGTCCATCATGCCTTACCTGCAAGAGAGCGACTGGATGTGCTCGTTAGATATCCAGGATGCTTACTATCACATAAAAATGCACAGAAGCTCCAGGAGGTTCCTCCGCTTCAGGCTAGGGGCCAATCATTATCAATTTTGAGCATTACCCTTTGGTCTCACCATAGCCCCCAGGGTGTTTACCAAAGTGATGGCAGTTGTAGTGGCTCACCTGAGGCTTTAGGGGATTCAGGTCTGTCTGTACCTGGATGATTAGCTCCTCACTGCTCCCACCAAGTATCTACTTTCCCAAACCAGGGATTACTTTCTGATTCTTGCCCTGAGTTTGGGTATCACAATCAACACAGTCAAGTCTCTACTAGAGCCTGTACAGGTGATAGATTACATTGGTGCCAGGATAGACACACTACAGTGCAAAGTGCTCCTGACCTCAGAGGGAGTTCATAACCTCAGGATTCATGTCTCCCTAATTTACCGTTTTCACCTCCCGACAGCAGAATCAGTGTTAAGGGCCCTAGGCTTGATGGTGGCAACCATAACTCTCCTTCCATGTGCTCGGCTACACACGCAGATTCTTCAATGGACTCTAGTGGTTCAGTGATCCCTGTTGGATTTACCACTAACCTATCCTATCCACTTGAGTCAAGTGTGTCGGTCGTTCCTCATATGGTGGATGAGCTCTCTGGACATTTTGGAGGGACGATCCTTTATTCCAGCCCTGGCCCAAACCACAGTGACTACGGATGCCTCCCAACTCGGGTGGGGGGCATTGTTTGGGCAGGACAGTCCAAGGCCTGTAGTCCCCGTTAGAGACCAGCTTGCATATCAGTGTCCTAGAGATGAGGGCGGTCCTTCTAGCGTTGCAGGCCCTTCATGCCTTTCTTCATCTAGGGATGATTGCTATTCAGTCAGACAACATGTCAGTAGTCTGGTATATCAGCAAACAGGGAGGGGACCAGATCTTATCCCCTTTGTCATGAGGCCATGAGAGTGTGGGAATGGGTGATCTCCACTGGTCGCTTTCTCATCGCAATGCACATTCCGGGACGGTCCAACCTTCTAGCAGACAGGCTAAGTTGGACCATTCTGATGCCTTACAAGTGGTCTCTGAATCTGTCAGTAGCGGAACAGATCTTCAGCGAGTGGGGTCAACCTTACTGCGATCTCTTCGCATCTCCTTCCAACACGAAGTGCAGCAGGTTTTTCGCTCTGAACCCCCCACTGGGGGAGTCCCCCAGAGATTCTCTAGTTCATGCTTGGCCTCCCAGTCTTCTGTATGCTTACCCGCCAGTTCCTCTCATCCAGAGGCTTCTGCAAAAAGCTTGTCGACTGGGGAGCAAGGTGATCCTCTTTGCCCCATTCTGGTCTCACCAGGTATGGTTTCCCTTCCTTTGGTCTCATCTTCTGGCTCCACCTTGGATTCTAAATCCCATTCAGGATCTGATTTCACACCCATCGGGGGTGCCTCATCCGAGTCTGGACAGCCTGAAGCTCACGGCTTGGCTGCTCCAGTACCCGTGATTGCTAGGACTCCCAGACTTTCCTCCTCAGTTAAGTCTATTTTGGTAGCTGCTTTTAAGTCTTCTACCAGAAAGGTTTATCACAGAAAATGGAAACATTTTTCTTTCTGGGCCTCTCAGAAGAGTTTAGATCCTTTAACAGCTCCTATTTCCACCATTCTTGATTTTCTAGCTGATATTTTCCAGCATGGAGCTAGTTCTTCTACTGTCAAAGTTCAGTTGGCTGCCATTTCTCATTTTCATGTGGGTGAGAATTCTGCATCCTTGGCATCTTGTAGACTGTGTAAAGCCTTTATTAAAGGCACTTTTTGCTACGTCCCCCGGTCAAAGATCCTTCCCCCCCCTCCCGTGGGACCTTTCTATAGTTCTCCAAGCTCTGGTCACTCCGCCTTTCGAGCCGGTCACAACTGCAGATCTAAAATTTCTATCGTGGAAAACAGCTTTTCTGGTGGTGATTACCTCTGCTAGAAGGGTTTCGGAACTACAGGCCTTGTCCATAAAATTCCTGTACATGATTTTTCATAAAGATAGAGTTTCCCTTCGAACCAACCCATCTTTTCTTCCTAAGGTGGCATCACCAGTCAATATCAATCAGACTATAAATTTGCTTGTGTTATTTCCCAATTTTACCAACAGGATGGAATACAAACTACACATGTTAGATGTTCATAGACAATTACGATTCTATTTACACAGGACAAAAAAAATTTCATAAATCTGATCAATTGTTTGTTTCGTTCTATAGACCCTTTTTGGGCAAACCTATTTCCAAGATCACTGTAGCTAGATGGATTTCTTCATGCATCCTGCAGGTCTGTAAGGACAAAGGCATGTCTCCTCCAGGTCAGGTTAAAGCTCATTCCACTAGGTCCATGGCTACACCTGCAGCTTTCTGGTCTAGGGTATCTTTGGATGACATTTACTCTGCAGCTACTTGGTCCTCATCTCATACGTTTATTTCCCATTACAAATTGGATTTGACATCTAGAAGGAGAGCATCCTTTGGCTCTGTGGTGCTCTGGAATATCCTTCCTTGAGGGCCTCCCAGGAGTTGAGTAGTTGGGGACTCTGTCCCACAGGTTGAAGACCAAATAAAGTAAACTACTTCAGATAAAGAAGTTATGTACTCAACATAACATTCCATCTGAGTAGTTGTACTTCATTTGTCTTCACTGTCCCTCCCTCCTTCCCCCGGACCTTGGCGCATGTTCATTCTACGGGCTGTAGTATAGGTCACAAGTATGTTATCAGGTCGGGTTCTAAGTATAGGTTCTGCAAACTCGATCTGGGGATGGAAGGCAGTGGAGGTATATTATGGGTAAGGGGAGGAGTCTGGAGTTCGGAGCTGATGCTTGTAATTTTTGCCGGCTCAGATCCGATATAGATCCGTATCCCCACAGGTTGAAGACAAATGAAGTACAACTACTCAGATGGAACGTTATGGTGAGTACATAACTTCTTTTTCTCCCCTAAAAAAAAAAGACAGTCTCAGTTATACAGAATATCTTAATTGAATTAGAGAATGTTTTACGAACATTAACCAACAATCCAAGATAATAGATTCTAACCAAGAAATCAAATCTTTTATTAACAAATATACAAAAAAAGATTATCTAGTGAACAAGTTACTATTATTGACAGACCCATCTCCTTTAAGATGTCCAAGCCCAGATTACTAAATTAAAGCCAAATAAAGCACCAGGAAATGACGGTATCATCGCAGAGGTTTATAAATTATTACCAGCTAATGCCTTAAAACTGCTTCATAAAGTTAACAATATTTCCCAAAAGGACAATCTAATACCTCCATCATGGAAATATACTTTTATCTCCCCAATCCTCAAAACTGGTAAGGATCCTCCTTATTAAACATTGATTACAAAATGTTTATGTCAGTTTATGCAGACAGACTTAAACATTTTTTGCCCACATTAGTCGATGAAGATCAAACAGGATTTATAGTAAACAGAAACTCTTATGACAATATCAAAATAATTCTGTCCTTAATTGAATCAGTTAAATACTTAAAAAACAGCTTAACATTACTCAGTCTTGATATAAAATATGCTTTTGATTCAGTTAATTGGGACTATTTATTTTACTTTTGGAGGAAATAAACTTCTCTAATAGTTTGATAAATCTAATTACAAGTCTTTATCAAGGTAGCCAAGCATACATTAAAATAGGCACAAATATATCCCAAAATATACCAATAATTAAACGAATAAAGCAAGGGTGTCCTTTATCTCCTTTACTATTTACATTGATTATGGAACCTTGGGCTAATTTGATAAGATACGATGAAAACATTGAAGGTTATAGCTTGAATTCTAATGATGTTTCCAAATTACAAATGTTTGCGGATGACATACTCATTACTCTAGGTGGTAATAATGCATCTATTCATGCTCTTTTTAAAGATGCTGAATATTTTCAAAAAATTCAGGTTTAACCTTTAATAATAACAAAACTAAAATCTTGACAATTTGCCCTAAAAAGCTAGAATTACTAGATGTCTATAAAAAATACCAAGCACAGTCTAATGAACTACTATATGTAGGCATTGTAATTGCTAAGCATTGTAATTGCTAACAACATAAACGATATCATTCAAATCAATTACAATAAAAGCTTACTGGCAACAGGAAATCTCATTAAAAAATTGAATAAAATCCAATTTTCTATGGATGAAAAACTTTTAATTATTAAAATGATTCTATTACCTAAAATTCTTTATATTATCCCATCAATCTCTTTACCCCCTCCTAGTTTACGAATTAAGAAATGTAATTCTATGATACATAAATGTTTATGGTTCCCTGTAAGGCCTAGAATAGCCTTATCTTATCACATGAAAAATTGGGAAAATGGGGGTATAGCTTTGCCTAATTTGGAAATCTACTCAATTTCTGCAATGGCTAAATTTATTTCTCTTCTTATAGATATTAAATACATGGGTCTATATCAGTTCACCGAAACGGCTGAAATTCGAACACCATATGTTTGAACGTCTAACCACGAAGTACAAAAACATTGAAGTCTTAGAACAGTGATTTTTTTTTCCCCAGGGAAAAAAAATGCTGTTCCAGGAAACACACACACAACACAAGCACACCAAAAAAACAGCAATCCACACACAAACACTTAAAATCCTACATCTAACCCTACACTAAACTGTACATACACTATCTATCCACTTACCTAAACCCAAACCCTAACCCTAAGGTCCGTCACTATCACACACTCACCTGACCCACACCCTAACCCTAACTCATCTATCCCGCCCTAACCCTAAAGTCTGTCACTATCGCAGACCCACCTCATCTGTGCCCTAGCCCTAACTCACCTAACGTGTGCCCTAACCCTAACGTCCACACAATCGCACACTTACCTGAACCTGACCCGTAAGTTCCCACCACAGTCCTGATAATAGTGAAGCCACAGAAACAGCCCACTGAATTCTTTCCCTGGGAAAGAATTTGGTGTTCCGCAGCTTTGCGATAATCAGTGTTCGATCTTTACAGCCCGAACATCTGGTGTTCGATCGTCAGCAGTTTCAACGGACTGATATAGACCCAAATACACTACTAAATGGAAGAACATTCTAGAAATATTAATGAGTGATGCACTAATGCTGTTTGGGTGACCACGGTGGTGCAGCGGTTAGCGTTGCCACCTCACAGCAAGAGGTTCTCCAGTTCGATTCTCGGCTGGGGTGCCTTCTGTGCAGAGTCTGCATGTCCTCCCTGTGGTCACGTGGGTTTCCTCTGGGTGCTCCGGTTTCCTCCCACATCCCAAAGACATGCTGTAGGTGGATTCGATACTCTAAATTGGCCCTAGGTGTGTGGGTGTGTGTGTGTGTGTGTGTGTGTGTGTGTGTGTGTGTGTGTGTGTGTGTGTGAGTGTGTGTGTGTGTGTATGCCTTCTGTGGAAGGTTGGGCGCCAGGCTCGCAACTCGACACCGTAAAACTCCACTGCCAATCATGAGCGGACAGGTGATCCGCTGTGGTGACCCCTAACCGGGAAAAGCCGAAAGAAGAAGAAGAAATTAATGCTGTTTAATAATTCCTTTATCTGGATCTTAAAAGATTATTTTTCCACTTATTCTTCTCAGAATTTTAGAACAAATTATATAATTCTTCTTTTGAGATCATTTAGAAACTATTTATATAAGTTCAGCTCGTATAAAGATTGGTTATTTCTCCTATTTCCTATAGCCTACATGCAAGGTGCTATATTTTCTTCTGATTTTATGAGAATGTATTCTTTTCAACAAAAAAAATAAATTTTTTGGTCCCAAATGATATCTAATAATGACCTGAAATCCATTTACTTACTGAAGAATGAACATGATTTTAACACACCATCCTGGTTGGATCTACACGAAAGTAGAAAATATGTATCTAATAAACTTGACTCTATGACTATCAACTAAAAGTTCAGTTCCTAAACTAATTCAGTATATGGTGCTGTCTATAAATCATAAATCACCAGCTAAGGACATTTTATCTCACTTATATAAGGCAATTAAACTAGATCTAGATATTATATCAGATAATTATTGGAATTATTTCTCCTTAATAATCATCCCCCAACAGAGAAAGACATATTACATATATTACAATCTGCTAGTATAACCACTTCTTCACAAAGGTGGAAAATTTTCACATGGAGATATTTGCATAGATCTTTTATAACCCCACTTTCTTTAAGTAAATTTAATAAGAAAAATGTTAACTGCTGGAGGTTTAATAATGTAGTTAATGCTGATTGGGCCCATATGGTATTTGATTGTACAGAATTAAATAATTTCTGGAAAGACATTAATCACTTTTTACAACAATTTTCATAGATAATTTTTTTAATCTCAAAATCTCTAGTATTGTTTAACACTCCTGTTCCTAACTGTATTACAGAAACTAATCAGCCTCTGCTCTGGTCTATTTTATCAGTAGTCAGGAAAACGGTTACAAGAAATTGGAAATCTAAATCTTATCCCTCAGTAAATTAATTCAAAAATCTACTTTTTGAAGTCTGTAACTTAGAGATATTGACCAAAAGAGCAAGATCCTCTAGGAATACTATTATAAGCAATATGTGGAAGAAAGTTTATGATTTGTTAGATAAATAATTTAATAGTAATGTATCAATATTTATAAGAATTTTAGTGTGTTAATATGTATTTGTGGAAAGTGTCATTGTATATAGTTTAAATGTGTTTGTTTTTTTCTTCACTGTCATTAGTAAGCATATTCAAAATTGTACATAACTGAAGATAATGTTTGTTTTATCTATTTCAATCCAATAAAGCTGTTTAAAAAAAAAAAAGCATCTCCCCAGTTGCCTATTCTTTCTTCCCTGTCTAATTCTCCCATGAGGCTCATCTCCCATTCAGCAGAAGGCATCTCACGGGCAGCCGTCTCAGGTATCGCTAAGATATTGCTATTAGAAGACATGCCTGGATGAGGTTTTGTGACTTTGCGGAACCTTTCAAGATGTCTTTTGTGAATGCTCCATTTCATGGCTGTTCTTTGTTTGGGGCATTGGTCGTGGATACTCTGACCTGCAGCAAGAAGGAAGGAAAGAGCCTGTCTGCCATGGGCTTCAACTGGCAGCCCTAGCTAATTTTCATGCTGGAGTTTCTTTGGTGTTCCTGTCCATGTCTAGATTGTGTAAAGCCTTCATGAAAGGAATTTTCCTGCTTAGACCCCTGATTAAAGACCCATCTCCTCTGTGGGATCTCACTGTTATCCTCCAAGGCCTAACTCAGAATCTCTTTGAACCAGCTAGAGATTGTGAAATAAAGTACCTTTCTTGGAAAACTGTCTTTTTGGTGGGCATCACATCAGCTAAAAGAATTTCAGAAATTCAGGCCCTTTCTTCCAAACCACCTTATATTATTTTCATAAAGACAAAGTTTCCCTTCGTACAAATCCCTCCTTTATGCCTAAAGTAGCTACAGAGTCTGACATTAATCAGTCCATACAATAGCCAGTTGTGTTCCCAAATTTTGCCAAAAAGGGAGAATATCTGTTACATATTTTTGATGTTCACAGGCAACTACCTTTTTATCTTCACAGAATGAAACACTGCAGGAAATCCGACCAGTTATTAATGTCCTTTTTGCCCAGCTGGCTAGGCCACGCAGTAGCTAAGGCTATGCTAACTAAATGGATTACAGACTGCATATCACTGATTTATTCCAAAAATGGTCTGAAGTTGCCTTGTCCTCCCAAAGCCCATTCTACTAGATCTGGGGCTGCATCAGCTGCTTTCTCATTTAGAGCCTCCGTTGATGATATCTGGGCAGCAGCCACTTGGTCAAAATCTCATACCTTTGTGACACATTACACACTGGATATTCTCTCCAGAAGCAGGGCTTCTTTTGGTTCAACAGTGCTCCGGCACATCCTTCCTTGATGCCACCCGAGAGTTATGTAGCTGGGGACTCGATGACTCAATATTGAGGAGTAATGAGAAGGACAACATCAGATTTAATAGTTATGCACATACCATAACTTGGCATTTGTGTTGTCCATTTTCATTCTTCCTCACCTTCCCTTTCAGCCATCCCCTAGGCTAGGAGTTCTTAGGGGATATATGGAGTTTATAGGAACATTGTGTTCCTTTTTTGAGCCTCTGGTTTCTTTTCTCTTTCTTTCTGTTTATTATATGTCTTTATCATAGTAGAAAACTCGATCTGATGAAGCTGGGTAGAATGTATCGCATTCTGGGTACAGCATGGAGCTCGAGACTGGGACCTAAGTCTGTGAAAAGAACATCTGAGTCAGATCCGAGGATCGGATCTGTAACCCATTAGTGAGGAAGAATGAAAGTTGACAACACAGATGCAAGTTATGGTAAGTACATAACTTATAAATCTACAGCATTTAATACTTTATGAGTGATAATTTTATTTATGTTAAACATTTTGTAAAAAGGTTAGTTTGCTAATGTCATTTATAGTGATGTTAGTTAACAAGCAGCATGTGTGATAGGAAGTTTACCCCAAGAGATAGCCATACTGGAAAGGAAGAAGCAAAGAGAGCTTTAAAAGGAGGGCACCCTACACAACAGACATGAATGAATGAATGAATGAATAAACACAAAAGAGAGAGATATTTTCCCCTCTTCTTCTTCTGTTGACATCTCATGAAGGTTACTACTGAGAGACATTATGCAGTTAATCAAAAAGTGTGAAGAAGAAGAGTATGTATCATTACACAAGAGATGCAGTTTAAGTCCCCTATAGTGATGCAAGTACCACTGGAAGATGAGTGAGGATTCAAAAAACGAGTTCTAAGAGTTCTGTCTTCATTGAAGAAGAAAGCTATGATACTTTACTACTGCACTTGAAAAGCTAGAGAATACTTCCCCAGCAGCCTGCAGCACTTTCACTGCTATATCTGAAGCCAACCATAAACCTTGTTACCTTCCTTGGTATGGATCTCCTTTGCTGGATAACCCCGTCAGGTAAAGAAAAAGAAAAGAACCACCAAAAAAGGATTCTGATGCTACCCTGCCATCGGCCTCTCTTTCTTGATCAGAAACCGATGAATCCTCTGTGGCTAAAACTGAGTCAATGGACCATCAGTTTGATGTCCCTGACCCCTCTGGTGTTGCTCTATGGGACACCACTAAAGGTCAGGAACCAGTCATGTCCTTCAAGACCAGACATCAGGCAGCTGATGAGAAGGGAGAACACTGTGTCTGATGTTGTTAATCTTCATTTATCCTTTACCTTTGGGGACTCAGTTTTGATCTTGAAACCATCTCGGCCATTACATAGCTCGCACCACCCAAAACCTCTCGAGCTAAGACTTTACCCACAATACTCCTATCTATATTACCTCAGATCTCATTTGCTGCTCTTGTTGCATGATGTGTCAGCCATTTTCTCTCACAGCTAAGTGAAATTCTATTGTAGTTTTCAGCCTCAGTGTAACTTTCTTTCTTTCTTTCATATATATATATATATATATATATATATATATATATATATATATATATATATATATATATATATATATATATATATATATATATATATATATATATGGGTCTACCTGAAAACGCAGAAAGTCCAGAACACTGACAGTAAGAACACCGACACCGGAAGATCAACAACGGAGATGATCGAAAGTTGACAATCCCGACACTGAGAACACCGACATGTTAAGGTAAGTGTGTGATAGGGACGGATGTTAGGGTCAGGGTGTGGGTAAGGTAAGTGTGTGATAGTGACGGACGTTAGGGTAGGGTGAGGGTCAGGTAAGTGTGCGATAGTGACGGACTTTAGGTTTAAGGGCGGGTTAAGTGAGTTAGGGCTAGGGTGCGGGTAAGGTAAGTGTGCGATAGTGACAGACTTGAGGGTTAGGGGTGGATTAAGTGAGTTAGAGTTAGGGTGCAGGTAAGGTAAGTGTGCGATAGTGACAGACTTAAGAGTTGGGGCGGATTAAGTGAGTTAGGGTTAGGGTGCGAGTAAGGTAAGTGTGCGACAGTGGACGGACCTTAGGGTTAGGGTTTGGGTTAAGGTTAGTGCATAGATAGTTGTGTATGTAAGGTTTAGTGTAGGTTTGTAAAGTTTTTGGTGTGCTTGTGTTGTGTGTGTTTTTCGGGAAAGGTATTTGTTTTGTTGATTGTCGGGATTGTGGTTTGTCGGACGTGAAGTTTTGTGGTTTTGAACTTTTGTAGTGTCGGTTATTTCATTGTCGGTGTTTTGGCGTGTCAGTGTTATCAGGTAGACCCATATATATATATATATATATATAAATACATACACGTATATATGTACACACACACACACACACACACACATATATATATATATATATATATATATATATATATATATATATATTTTTTTTTTTTTTTTTTTCATTATCCTTCTACCCACTTTTCTGTCTAGTGAGTGTGTTTTCTTACCAGTCTGTAATTTTCTAATAACATTGTTGATAATAGTAATTTTCCAATAACATTGTTGGTAGTATTTTTCCCTCTTTTTCTACCTCCTTAGGTAAATTAGCCTATCATTGTTGGTAGTTTTCTTCTTTTCTTTTTTTCTTGTTTTCTGTGTGTCTGTGAGTGTGTGTGTGTGTGTGTGTGTGTGTGTGTGTGTGTGTGTGTGTGTGTGTGTGTGTGTGTGTGTGTGTGTTTGTTAACATCTCTCTGTTTTGTTGGGTGACCTGTCAACATGGCTGAGAAACCAAAAGGCACTACTGGTTTTAAGCAGTGCCAGGATTGCTATCAGAAGATGCCCAATTCCGATGGGCATTCTTCCTGTGTCTATTGTTTAGGCCCAGCTCATCTTTCTCAAGACTGTCCTATCTGCCAGGCTTTCAGTACCCGGGCTTTAACTGAACATAAAAATAAATTAATGCTAAAAGGACTGATTAAGTCCTCTTTTGAGGAGCCTTATCGAAGACAAACTCGTCCCCCTCAAAATTTGATTCCGGAACCAAAAAAGACCACTCAGTACCAACTTCGCCTTTGGTTTTGATGGCACAAAAGCATAAGCCTTCATTCCTATTGCTTTGTCAGACAGCTCCCTAGCCCTTTCCTTGGAAGACCAGAATCTACCTCAGGTTTATCTGTCAGAACCTCCAGGAGTCTTACCAAAGTCAACGTCGTGAGGCTGGTGGATCAGCTGCTAGTGGTCAGGGGTCTATCTGTCTGTTTCCAATCCCCTTTCCCTTCTGGAGTTGGAGCTTTTCCTCCCAGGACTCCACCAAATCTTCCTCCTCTAACCTCTTCTGAGGGCTTAAAGCCTGTGACTCTTATCTTCAAGGTTCCAGCTGCTCTGATGTTGACAACCTTTTCCTCTTTGGTTCCAGGATCTGCCTTGACTCCCTAGGTTCCTTTGGAACAAATGAACTCCTGGGTCTGTAGCTCCGCTGTCTGGTCTGAGGGTTTTGGATTGGCTCAGGTTTTTATTTGGAGTCATCCTTAACTCTTGGACCCTCAGTAGACATGGGCTGTTCCTCGGCTTCTACTTCAGAGGTGGGTCTCTCAGGGCAGGGTGTGACCTCAGTTCCGAGGTTGTCCTTCTTGGTTCCAGGCTCCCATCCCTCTTTGGAGGGTCCTGCCTTCCAGGTTATGGAGAGGGTACTGGCCTTTGCAGGCTGTCAGCCAGCCCCTTCTGTGTTGGAGTTTTATCCTAAGACTTCTTCTTGCCCAGAGCTTCTACCAATCTCCACGTCTAGACAGCAGGCGCCAAACTTGCAAGATACTCCTGTACAGGGCCCCTCTTCTTCCGAGTCCTCCTCAGAAATTCCCATGAGGAGCCACCCAGGAAGAAGACAAGTAAGGGGAAACACTTAGATTTCCCCCCAAGGAATCAATCACAGAAGACATAGGTTTCGATGATTGGGAGGGTGCCCCGCATTCACCCCTGGAAGACATGTCCTTCTGAGATATTCAAGAGATTCTAAAACAAAGTGGTAAATGGAAGCTTAAAGACCGTACCTCTGTGGAGTCAGTGTACTTGCAGGCTTTTGATGCTCGCCCATCTACTTCGTGGGTGACTCCTCCTACTGACAATCTTATTAAATTGATTGCACAGCAGACTTAGAAAGCTTCTGATTCCTTAGCGCCAATTCCCTGGAGGCCTGACAGAATGCTATCTGCTCCAGGGGACCACCAGCACTGGGCAAAAGGGTTAAAAGTAGATGCTATGGTGGTGTCAGCGGCCACCAAGAAGGAATTAGCTGAAGAGAGTTCCACTGTTCATCCCCCTAATTGAGAGTCCAGGGTGATGGACAGATTTGGAAAGCAGGTCTGTAGTTCATCGACCTTCACTTTAACTCATTCACTCCAGAGCAGCTCAGAAAAAGCTGCCTGCTTAATTCCACCATAAGAACAATTGTGCAGCCTGAGCTCATTTTCAGAAAATTAATTTGTAATATACAGAAAACAAATGTTCATAAATCTTTAACTATAAGAGCTAGACTAAAAATGTAAACGCGAAAGTTGTTCAGCAGACACTGACCTTTTCAACGGTATAAATGTTGATAGTGCATATCAAAGTCATTATTAAATATTTGGCAAGGAATGTTGAAATTGTCCATATTTTTTACCTTTTTGGAAAATCAAAGCACAATATCTTGGTCAATGTACCATGTAGACCCATACAATTTGTATTTAATTTGTTAGTATGAATGTCAGCTTTAAAATAATACATTAACCATTACTGTGAGATGCTCCTTTATGGAGATATTCACAGAAATATGATTAATATAATATTTCTCATAATTGATAAATAAACAAAGCATAATATCTCATCCCCTGTAACAGATAGAGTCTACATATCAGTGTAGAAGTTGTGCATCTCAATGTCAGCTTCAAAGTGATGCATCATTTGTGTCATCACCATGCTCCCTTGCAAAGATATGGGCATAATAATGAGAAGTATTGGAAATGTATAATTTTCATAATCCTACAAGACTAAACAGACTGTGATATCTGTACATGTGTACAGTGCACAGACACAGTTCTTTTACCATGTCATAAGGAGTAACACTGTCTTCAAAATGAGGTATTACTTGGCACACTGACATGCTCCCTTGCAAAGTTATTTACCGAAATATGAAAAAAATCATACTTTCCATAACCTAACTGCAAAACAAACTTTGATATCTGCACATGTGTACAACATACAGGCACAATTATTTTACTGTGTTGGAACCAGCAATACTGTCTTCAAAATGATGTATTACTTAGCGCATTCAGATTCTCCTTTGCAAAGTTATTTACCAAAATATGAAAAGAATCATAATTTCCATAACCAAAGTCCGAAACAAACTTTGATATCTGTACATGTGTACAATATACAGGGACAGTTCTTTTACCATGTTGGAACCAGCAATATTGTCTTCAAAATGAGGTATCACTTAGCATATTCAGATTCTCCCTTGCGAAGTTATTTACCAAAATATGAAAAAAAATCATAATATCCATAACCTAAGTCAGAAACAAACATGGATATTTGTACACGTTTACAACATACAGGGACAGTTCTTTTACCATGTTGGAACTATGAATACTGTCTTCAAAATGAGGTATTACTTACCACATTCCATATTGCAAAGTTATTTACCAAAATATGAAAAACATCATAATTTCCATAACCTAAGTCCTAAACAAACTGATATCTGTACCTGTGTACAGCATTCAGACCCAGTTGTTTTACCATGTAGACAGATATCATTGGAAATATACACATTCTTGGTGTAGCCAACATACTGCTGAATGGGTACATGTAAAGAGAAAAAACAAGGTAAGGACTACCAGTCCACTAATGAACCCAGGACAGGCATGGGACTTCAGTGGCATGCAAGGCCATCTGATTTGTCCAGTACCTATGCTGACTACTCACTCAGACAGCTGATACCACTACAGTCTCACGACCTCCTTCAGTGTCAGCAGTCTGCCTTACCTATGCCTTTTTCTCTTTACATGTGTCCATTCAGCACTGGACCTAAGGGATTAAGTTCTGTATTATTAAGCCCTTCCTGTCACTGAAATATTGTCCATTTGGATAGCATTTAGCCAGGAAGGAGGTCTGAAAGGCCTGCAACTCTAAAAAGATTGATGTTCTGTAGTCCTATCTCACCTTCATTCTTACATATGGGATTGGAGCCGATCCTCGGCTCTGACTCAGCCTATTTACAAGCTGGAAGTCTTCTAGTTGGCTCGTGGTTAGGTAGGTATCCCGTGGTGCACCAGTATAATCCCCAGATCTCGTTTGCTGTGTCGACGAGTTTAGTTGTGCTTCTCTTTGGCTCTGGCTAAGTATTGCATTTACTTAAACCTTTTTCCAAAATTTTTGGCTCTGTTTAGTTTAAAATAGAAAAAAAAATGTTACTGTTTTATTGTTAGTCAGTTAGCGTAGTTACTGTTAGAGTAGTTAGCTTTATACTTGCACCATTTGGTGCCATCGTTGGCCTTTGGCCTTTTTTGACTTAGTATTGGTATCCCGTGTGCTGTTTTTTGTGTATTCATAGACTTAGTAGTTGTAGGCACCTTTTGTGCTATGTTAGACTGTGTGTTATTAATAGGCTAGTCTAGTTTTGGTGGTTTCCCGCTTGTTACTTTGTTAGCATTGTTGGATTTGCTATTGTTGTTAACAGAACTACGTTCTGTTATTTCTTGTCATAAGTCTGAGTTTTTGCAGATTCCCGCTTGTTTTGCTGATATTACTGTTTAAGTATGTGAAATTCTATCCTTACTGTAACTTTCTAGGTCTGTTTTAGTTGGAAGACCTACTTTCTTTGTTTCCTTTCCTGCCCGGGCTAGGCCCGTTTAAGTTAGAGGACCTAGTCCTCGTGGTGTCTTTCTCTTTCCTGCAGGGCTAAGCCCATTTAAATTAGAGGACCTAGTCCTCCTTCTCACTCTTCTCTGTGTGCGTGTGCCCATTCTGTGAGAATGTCCAAAGAGAGTAAGGATCATAATCCATCTGGCTTTAAAAAATGTATTAAGTGCTCTCAAAAAATGTCCATAATGGATGGTCACAGTGACTGCGTTTACTGTTTGGAGGGGCATACATTTACAGGAGACCTGTTTATTTTGCCATGCTTTTAGTCCTAGGGTGTTGCAAGAGAGGAAAAACAAGCTCATCCTAAAAGGTCTTCTTAAACCTTCCTTTGAGGAAGATCTGTCTAGCTCTTCATCCTCTTCCAAATCTAGTAAGGGAAAATCTAAATTTTCTAAGAGGCCCTCCCCGGCACCGGCTGGTGTCTTGGAGACACCTCTTAAAATCACCAAATCAGACAAATCTACTGTCTTTTCAGCTCCACAGACTTTGGTGCTGACTGAGAGCAGTATGGTGATTACAGGGTCGGTTCCAAGTATTTCGGAGCCGACCACTGAGACCATTTCACGGAGCCGGTCTATGGATCCTCTATTGGTCTCTGCTATATTGAAATCTCCGATACCTCAGAGATCCTGCTCTCCAACACTGTTATCCAGGTCTTCCAGGAGTTTATCAGAAGAAGATGTGGATAGAGCAGTGCTGAGACTGTTGAAGTCATCTGCTTTGCCTAAATTGCTGTTGGCCCCCACCCAGTTGGTTCCAGAGAAACTTGAGTCCATTCAGCTGTCTGCGATCATTCCTCCTCTGAGCCATGCTGGTCTTTTGGAGCCGGTGTGTTTAGTACCACTGGTGGAACCTTCGGATGTTCTTCATGTTTCACTGTTGCAGTTATTACATTTGGGTTATCTGCTTGCAGGTAACCCAGTCGGCCTGATTAACAAAGTCTTGGGTCCTGCGTCGGTTGCTGTCCCTTCTTCCATGGTGTCTGGTCATCAGGGGTATAAAACATGCAGCCGACACCATTACATCAGTCTTTCCTGCTGTGCGGTGCCTGAAGCAGAAGCAGTTCACAAGTGCCGGTTGGCCGACTCCTGAAATTTTCGTTTTCGAGTTTCAGAACCGAAGTCTTCAATTAAAGCTAAGTACCCCATTGGGGAAACCTTATCTTGCTCCTTTCCAATATCAGTAAAAGTTAATAATTGCATTACTTGTGGAAAGCAAATACCTCATAAATATTTTCATTTGTATTGTATTCCTTGCCTAGGCCCCAACCACGATGTACCTTGCTGTCAGTTTTGTGCTTTATTTAATCAGTGCACTATCCGTCATCGGTATATTTTCGCCTCTAAATATTTCGGTTCTCGGTTTAATTATTCAGAAATGTAGTCAATTAGCCATCCGACTACTGGGATTCTGAAAAAACACAAAGATAAAGACAGAGACAGGCCACCGAGGTCCAAAACTGCCGATGACGCTACTCCTAAGCCAGTCGCCAGTTCGCCAGTACTCAGTGAGGCGCTTTCGCAGCCCCTGATACCCATTACTTCTGATTCGCAGGCCTCTACTGAGACCCATTCGGAGTCCAGTATGCCGCGAGATGCTTCAACTATGGAACCCGTGGATGTCTCTACCTTGGATGAGTCTGGAGCCGCTGTACAGGCACCGACATCTGAGGGTGTATTCAGGCCTACGGACTTGCATATTAAGCCAACGCCTCCTTCTTCACTTAGGCCTAAATCTCGAACCATGCCTAAAAAAACGACGTCCAGGCCACATGCTCAGGCCTGTATGCCTAAAAAACAAATGACAAGAATGGCTGAAGATCTAATAACTCTAATCAGGGGTAGCCAGTCCCCCATTTTAAGAGGCCTAGGACTGAAGTTGTTTATGAATCTTCGGACCAGGATTCTGTTTTCTCTGATTCTTCTGATGATCTGGATTTGCCCTTATCTACTTATGAGGATTCTGATGCAGAGGATTCCATTCCCTTTGCTTCCCCTCTAGAGGATTTTTCTTTTGGGGAAACCTTACATACTCTAAGGGTGCATTTCCACTGGGAAAACCAGGATTTTTCTGATTAAAAAAAGAGGCTTAGGGATTTCTTACTCCTACCTCAGCATAGGCCTTTAGCTATTCCTGTACTAGACATTGTTAATGATGCTTTTTCGGAATCTAGTTTGGCTCCAGATTCCTTGCCTCCTGCTACCAGAAAACCTGACAGATACTACAGGGTCCCTGAGTCACACAAGTTCCTTTTTAAAAATCCTATTGCGGATCCAGAGACTTTTTCACAGGGGCCCAAGGGCATTAAGGCTTCTACTGCTAAAAATCCTACCCCTTCTGATAGAGACTCCAGGGCGCTGGATAGATGGAGTAAGAAGGTTTACACTTCTGCAACCTTGGCCATTAGAGCTTTAAACTGCCATTTTCATATGTTAAAGTATCAGCAACATGTTATTGGATTGCTTAAACAAAAAATTATGTTGATTCCTGACTGTGTGTAAAATAAAGAATTACAGGATTTAATGCATTCTGCTGAACAAGTTGGAAAACATACTTTGCAATGTGGTTTTGATTCATTAGAGACCTCTTGCAGGGCTGCTGTTACTGGGTCTGTGCTCAGAAGGTATGCTTGGCTAAAGGAGCAATATTTGCCTGATCATGTTAAAGCTAAATTGTTGGATGCTCCCTTAAATCAGGACCGCCTCTTTGGCAACAAGGCTGAGGAAGTTCTTAAAAAGATGGAAGATAAAGCTAAATCTGTGCAAACTGTTAAAGATTTCTTACAAGTCCAGCCTCCTAGATTTAGTAGGCACTGGCCCTCTAAGAATTGGTCCTTTCCAGCCCCTTCCAGGTCTTCTCAAGCCAAACCCAGACACAGCAAAAACCCCAGGTTTCAGTCCCAGGGGACACACAGGACTAAGCAGTGGGGGGCCTCCACTTCCAAATCTGGGAGTAATAAGACTCCCCCTATGGTAAACTGCCTCAGTGACTTCCTTTTAAAATTTCCAAGCACTTATCAACTGACTGCCCCTTTGGGGGGAAAGATTGCTCTTCATGCAAAGAACTGGGAACTCATTACCCAGGACAAATGGGTTTTAAATATAGTGTCCCAGGGATACAGATTTCACTTCCACATGTTGCCAACACCAAGCGGGTGGCTGGACCTACCCCCAAATCAGTGGGCAAAGGCCCAAAATCAAGTACTTTCTCTCTTAAGCATGGGGGCTATTCAACTGGTACCAGAAGAGGAAAAGGGACAAGGTTTCTATTCAAGACCTTTCCTGGTACCCAGAAAAAACAATTCATGGTGTCCTATCCTGGACCTGTCTACTCTAAACACCTTTCTGGAGATTCCAAAATTCAAGATGCTGACTCTTCACCAGTTACTTCCTATGCTAGGCAAAGATGCCTGGTTGGCAACACTAGATTTAAAAGAAGCATACCTGCACATCCCAATCAGGGAATCTTGCAGAAGATACCTACGCTTCAAGGCAGGCTACATGCATTATCAATTCTCTGCACTGCCCTTTGGCTTATCTACTGCGCCCAGGGTATTCACAAAGTGCCTAACTCCAATTATTGCATTTGGCAGGCAAAGAAATATTCAAATATACCCATACTTGGACGATTGTCTAATTCAGGCAGAAAGCCAGGACATACTTTTGAATCATCTGGCCTTTGTACAAAGGGTTCTAACTTGTCTGGGGTACAACATAAATGAAAAAAGTCACACCTGGTACCCTGTCAACAAATTATATTCCTGGGAGCAAGCTTGAATACAACTTCCCAGATGGCTTACCTCACGCCAGAGAAACAAATTCATTTGACAACCTACTTCAAACAAATGGCCACAAAAACCCTGCTACCTGCAAGACAAATACTGCAAGCCTTGGGGTTCATGGCCTCCTGCATTCTTCAAATTCCATATGCAAGACTGTATATGAGGCAACTACAGTGGTATCTACATTCTCAGGATCTAGAAGCAATGATTCCTATCATACCTTGCCTATGCCTAGAATTCCTTTTGTGGGCAGAGGCCTGCCACCAAAACAAGGGACTACCTTTCACACCACCCCCTGCTGCCCAAACCCTAACAACAGATGCATCAGACTATGCATGGGGGGCTCACCTGGCAGGGAAGTGCATTCAGGGCAAATGGAACCCAAGTCAAATGCACCTGCATATCAATCAAAAAGAAATGTTAGCTGTACAGAATGCTCTGACAGCCTTCAAGGACCACATTCTTCCAGGACAACTTATGGTAAAGACGGACAACACCACTGTTATGTGGTACATAAACAAGCAGGGGGGTACACATTCTTACCCCCTCTGCAGACTAGCCATGGCATTGAGGAGCACATCCTTGAGCTACCAAGTGCACATACTAGCTCAGTTCCTGCCAGGAAAATTAAATACACTGGCAGACGGACCAAGCAGAAACCTCATGGACCCACACGAGTGGAAACTGGAACCAAGGATTTTCAACATGTTGACAAGCAAATGGGGGAGCCCAGATATAGACCTGTTTGCCACTCTCCAGAACTATCAATTGGACAAATTTTGCACAAGGACTCCCCACAAACAAGCCTGTAAAGTGGATGCTCTGTCCTTCAGCTGGAAAAACCTATCAGTCTATGCCTTCCCCCCTCTGCCGCTGCTCTCCAAAGTACTACTAAAAATCAAACAGGACAAACCAAGGATGATTTTGATTGCTCCAGACTGGCCATGCCAACACTGGTACCCCCCCCTCCTGCGCAGTGTGTCACAGTTATCCTCATGGCACCTGCCTCAGACTCCTTCCCTGTTGCCTCAGCAGGAGAACCAGATTCTGCACCCTCAGCTTCTAATACTGAACCTTGCAGCCTGGCTAATTACATAATCTCTCCTTTACCATCTCTCAGTAAACCTGTAATGGATATCATTTTAGAGGCAAGGAGACCTAGTACTAGAAAATCTTATGCTGAAAAATGGAAAAGATTCTGTGCCTGGAGCCAATCTCAAGGGATGAGCACAGCTCACCCAATTTACCTCATATTTTACAATTCTTAACTGAGATGCTTCACAAGGGCTTGTCTTTTTCCTCCTTTAAAATCCACACCTCAGCCATTTCAGCTCATTATACCACAGAACCTCCCCTCTTCTCTCATCCACTGCTCAAGCAGTTCCTCAGAGGGGCCAAAAATATGAGACCACCCAGGAGAGCTCCAACCCCAGCCTGGGACCTTAACTTTGTTTTGGAGAAACTCACTCTACCTCCTTTCGAGCCAGCTGCTACTGCAGACTTAAAATTTCTTTCTTGGAAAACGGCTTTCCTCTTAGCAATCACTTCAGCTAGAAGGGTATCTGAATTAGAGGCCCTTATGGCAGTTGAGCCTTTCATCATCAGTCATGCAGACAGGGTGTCCCTCAGAACCAATCCATCCTTCATGCCCAAGGTGGTATCCAGTGTGGCTCTTAATCAGTCCGTTCATTTGCCAACCTTCTTTCCCAATCCACAGAACAAAGGGAAATGGATACTGTGTTCCTTAGATGTGCACAGACAACTTAAATTCTATTGGACAGGACTAAACCTCAAAGGAAATCTGAACAACTGCTGGTGGCATTTGCTGCAGGGGCAGAGGGGAAGGCTATTTCAAAGCAAACCATTTCTAAATGGATAGGCCATTGCATTAATTTCTGCTATAAGCACCATGGAAAACCTATTCCCCAAGGGACCAGACTTCACTCCAACAGGGCTGCATCTACCTCTACAGCCTTTCTCAGAGGTGTCCCTACCAGGGGCATCCTAGAAGCTGCTACCTGGAGTTCTGTACATAGTTTCACCAAGCATTATCATTTGCCAATTTTCTCTAAATCCAGAGCTGGCTTTGCCACTGCAGTCTTGCAGGGCCTTATAGCTTATCCTAATGTTATCTAAATTCCTCCTCCCAACCATAGCTTTGGGAATCTACCCAAATTTAATGACTGCACCAGTGAAACACGAAGAACATAGTACAGTTGTGTACACTTACCATAAATGTAGATGTTCGAGTGTATTCACTGTTGCATTCCTGGTTACCCTCCCTCCAGCCCCCTAACTTCTTTTGGCTATACCTCTACTTTCCTTTACTATACTTAAAAGCCTTTTTGGTATATTTGCTTTTTTGTTGGAGGTGTATCATTGTACTTTTATATTTAATTGCTCCCCATTAGGGGGGCACCTGACATCTGGGGCAAGAAAAACTGATGTAATGGTGTCGGCTGCATGTTTTATACTCCTGATGACCTGACGTCATGGAAGAAGGGACAGCAACCGATGCAGGACCCAAGACTTTGTTAATCAGGCTGACTGAGGGCTACCTGCAAGCAGATAACCCAAATGTAATGACTGCAACAGTGAATTCACTCGAACATCTACATTTATGGTAAGTGTACACAACTGTAATTTCTGGCTCCCCTTGTGGCTGCTTCAGAGCCGGGTTCTGCTCCGACACTTTTGGCACCGTCCGTAGTGTCTAGGGGCCGAAGCTCCCTGGTCGGCCCCGACAGGGATGCTTGGAACCAAACTTCCTCAGTTCCAAGTCTTCCTCTCGGTGCGTTGGCTAGGGTGAGTTCGGACCCTGTGTCTATCTCGGAGCCAATGGCTCCAGAGCCGACAGCATCCTTGGTCTCCTTGAAGCCGGGGAGGTCTTCAGAGCTGGAGAGGTCGGCGTTCGAGATGATGAGGAGTGTGCTGTCCCGATCGTCAGCTCCTACCAGAGGTACCAAAACTCTTACCCTTAAAGCATCTACTTCTGTCTCAGCTTCTACTCCCTCCGTGGACAGCAGACACCCTCAGCCTCAAGAGCCCCCAGCCGGTGGCCCCCATTTTTCTGAGACCTCCCCCGAATGTCCTTCTGAGGAGCCCCCATGGAAGGGAACATGTAAGAGGAAGCATGTAGACTCCCAGGATGAGTCTCTGACCTCTGACACTGACCTCGAGGAGTCAGAAGGGTCCCCCAAGTCATCCTCTAATGATGTCTCCTTCATAGACATCCTGGAAATCTTTAAGCAGAGGTGCAGCTGGCCCACAGTCACCCCTTCTGATGAGGAGTCAGTGTACCTGAAGGCTTTCGGGTCTCAACCTTCAGCCTCTTGGGTGTCTTTACCTTTCGACGAACTGATGGATCTAGTTAGTCGGAAGGTGTGGGATACTCCTGATTCTGTGGAGCCAGTCTGCAGGAGACCGAATAAGTTTCTTTATGCCCCTCCTGAGAAAGATTTTTTTGTCTAAGGGTGTTCCCATAGATGTCGTGGTGATAGCAGCGGCCACTAAGAAGGAGCTAGCTGAGACTTCTTCTGTTCATCAGCCGAATAAGGAGTCTCGAATGATGGACAGATACGAGAAGCATATGTTTAGTTCAGCGGCATTTACCCTTAGATCGCTGAACTATCTTACTTGCGTCATGAGGCTGAGGGAGTACCTGACAAGGTTTCTGCCCAGTTTTCCACCTTGAACTCTGTCGTCAACTCTTCCATGTGGCTTATTTCGTATGCAGCCGATGGAGCGAGTAGTGCAGTGGGTTCAGGAATTTCCCTAAGGCGTCATTCCTGGATGCATTTGTGTAACTTTGCGGAACCGTTCAAGTCTACCTTTACCAACGCCCCCTTCGACAGTTCCTCATTGTTTGGACCCAAGGTAAAGGACACTCTCACCCGGTGCGAGCAAGAAGGAAAAACACTCTCTGCTGTGGGAGTACGTTTTACTGTTCCCTCTAGACCATACCCTAAGGGTCAGAAGGACAGTAAAATGTGGTTCAAGAAGTCCCAGAGGTTTTTCCAGGATGCACAGGGTGACTCCTCCTTCAGAGACACAGGAGGAGGAAATGGTAGACGTCACCCTAGAGGCAAGGGCGGTCCGCAAAACCAGGGAGGTTGCGATTCCTTTTGGGGCCGGCCTTACCAGTGCTCCTGATGTGGGGCCCGACTGTGTTTCACTGGGGGCGGTTGGGGGTCACATTTCTTTGTATCCAGAAGCCTGGCTGGGTATCACTCAAGACAAGTGGGTACAAAGAATTATTACCAGTGGTAATGTCATATCCTTTTCTCTTCCACCTTTTGTTCCCAAGAGGATCCTGGATGTTCCACCCAATCACAGGGATCAGGCAACTGTGGAGGTTAACAAGTTTCTGTCAGAAAGAGTTATCCAGACTGTCCCAGCAGACCAAATAGGATCCGGAACTTACTCCAGATTCTTTTTAGTGCCAAAACGTACAGGGGACTGGAGGCCCATTCTGTACCTCAGCAGATTGAATGAATCAGTAAAGAAGGACAAGTTCCGGATGGTGACACTTAAGTCTATACTTCCGTTGTTAGGGAAAGACAATTGGATGTGCTCAATAGATCTCCAAGATACCTACTACCACATAAAAATGGACAGGGCATCGAGGAGTCATCTACGCTTACAGATGAGAGCCAGTCATTGCCAGTTTCGTGCTCTGCCCTTTGGTCTCACCACAGCCCCCAGGGTGTTCACCAAATGTATGGCAGTAGTGACAGCTCACCTGAGACATCAAGGATTCCAGGTGTTTCCGTATCTGGATGACTGGCTCTTGACTGCCCCCACCAGGCATCTACTTCTTCAGACCAGGAACGCTACTGTTCAGCTTTGTGCCCAGCTGGGAATTTCTATAAATTGGGAAAAATCTGCCTTATTGCCCTCTCAATCTGTGATTTTTATAGGTGCAGAGATAGACACAGTAGACATGTTGGCTCGTCTTCCTGCCAAAAGGGCACAGAATCTGGTTCATCAAATTCAACATCTTCTCCCCTTATGAAAGGTCAAAGCCAAGACTATTCTGCAGCTTCTAGGGACCATGGCTTCCACCATATTACTAGTGCCACTAGCCAGGCTACACATGAGAATTCTTCAGTGGCTCCTGTCGTCCCAATGGTCTTTTCAGCACCTCCCACTATCTCATCACATTCTGCTGGCAGAATCTCACAAGAAGGACCTCCTTTGGTGGACATTACCCAATCAGTTAACCACGGGCACCTCCTTTGTTCCTTACCAATCCGTTGCCACTGTGACCATGGATGCCTCACAGATGGGGGAGGGGCATTATTTTGGCAGGACTGTCCAAGGCATATGACAAGATCATGAGGCTCACCTGCATATCAATGTTCTAGAGATGAGGGCGGTGCTCCTGGTGTTGCAAGCACTCCACAACCTTCTGCCTCTGGGGATTTTTGCAATACAATCAGACAACATGTCGGTAGTATATCAACAAACAGGGCGGAACCAGATCTTACCCACTCTGTCAAGAGGCCATGCAAGTTTGGAAATGGGTGCTAGCTTCCCAGCGTTTTCTGGAGACAACGTACATTCCAGGGACAACCAGCATGATAGCCGACAAGCTCAGCAGGGCAATCCTTATGCCTCATGAGTGGTCTCTAAAACAGGAAACAGATTTTCCGCAGATGGGGACAGCCTTGCTGCAACCTCTTTGCCAGTCCAATCAATGCCAAATGCAGCAGCTACTTCCCCCTCATCCCCCCTCTGGGGAGTCACCGAGAGGTGCACTTGTTCATGATTGGCCCCTGGGTCTCCTGTATGCTTTTCCTCCCTTTCCTCTCATTCCCAAGGTTATTCAGAAAGCGAAACGGCTGGGAAGCAAACTTATCCTCATTGCTCCTTACTGGCCTCATCAGGTTTGCTTCCCCTTCCTCGGGCCTCTTCTCCTGGATGATCCTTGGATCCTGGACCCAGCTCCATACCTGTTGACTCACATGTCAGGTTCACTTCATCCTTCCTTACACACCCTCAATTTGACAGCGTGGCTGCTCCAGTTCCATCCATAGTCAGGCTTCACGACTTCTCACCCTCCGTGACTCACATCCTTATGTCTTCTCATAAACCTTCCACTAGGAGACTATACTCCAGTAAATGGAGACGATTCTCTATCTGGGTGGAGAAAATAAATGTTGACCCTTACACTGCCTCCATTCCAGTGGTTTTGGAATTCCTGTCTGAACTTTTTTACCAGGGATCTGCGGCTGCCACTATCAGAGTTCATTTGGCAGTGATTTCAGACTTTCATCTAGGTTTTCAAGATTCTAATCTGATGTCACATAAGCTGTGCAAAACCTTCCTTAAAGGTGCCACGTTGTTAAGACCCCCCTATCAAGAACTTGTGGCCTCATGGGATTTAAATTTTGTGTTATCCAAATTGACTTCTCCACCTTTGAGCCTTCTCATTCATCTTCTTTGAAATTCCTGTCTTGGAAGACTTTTTCTGGTGGCTATCACATCGGCCAGACGGTGTCAGAGTTGCAAGCATTGTCTGTAAAACCCCCCTATGTAATTTTTCACAAGGACAGGGTGTCCCTTCGTACTAATCCCTCCTTTGTCTCCAAGGTCTGTTCCAATGCCACTTTGAATCAATCCATAGAGCTTCTGGTGTTCTTTCCACTTTTCAAATCATTCCAATGCAGCTGAATACAGGTTTCACCAGCTGGATGTTCATAGACAATTACATTTTTATTTGCACTGGACTAAGGAAATCAGGAAGTCAGATCAATGATTCATTTCCTTCTCTGAATCCAAGTCAGGCTTGCCAGTTTCCAAAGTGACACTTTCTAATTGGATTTCTAGCTGTATAGCTTATGTTTACGATTCTGAGGGTAGATCTTTACCCTTTAAAATCAAGGCTCATTCTACCAGATTTCAGTCTACCTCTGCAGCCTTTCAAGCCAGGGTCCCACTTGATAACATTTGTGCAGCAGCTATGTGGGCTACCCCTCACACTTTTATTACTCATTACAAATTGGATTTAACCTCCAGGGGTAGAGCATCATTTGGTTCCACGGTACTCAGGAGTATTTTTCCTTGAGCCACCCAAGAATAAAGTGCTAGGGACGCTGTCCCATATGTAAGAATGAAGGTGAGATAGGACTACAAAACATAAAGAAGTTATGTACTCACCATAACATTCCATGTTTGCAGTCCATCTCACCCTTCATTCTTACGAACCCACCCTCCTACCCCCAGCCTGGAAGTACCTGGAGACAGAAATATATTATTATTCTTTTTTTATGGAGACCTTTTAGTATAGGCATCTTTGGTATATTTGTTATTATCTCTCCTAGTTATCAGCAAACAAGATCTGGGGATTGTACTGATGCACCATGGGATACCTACCTAGCCACGAGCCAACTAGAAGACTTCCAGCTTGTAAATAGGCAGAGTCTATCTCATATGTAAGAATGAAGGGTGAGATGAACTACAAACATGGAACATTATGGTGAGTACATAACTTCTTTTTCTCTTCTCAAAGACATTTATATGCATTTTGGTCTCTTCAGGGAACCATATAACCACACAATGAGGATCAAACAGATGGTAAAAGTGACAGAAAAAAACTGATGGGGATGGCTGGAAATGACTCCACATAAACAAAAAACCTAATTCTGTCTTGTGCATTCATCAATGTAATAACGACCTCCACTCAACAGTGATAGCTGCTGAGAGTTTTACCTGAAAAGTGATAATGACTTGGTTCTATAGTGGAACTACACTTATTATTAATGTGATAATGAGCTGCATTTCATGACTTGAAAGTTATGCAGGCTCAGACACGGGTGATAATTGCTGCACATAACCTTTTGAATAGGCATTCATTATAAGTCAGTAGAAATAGCATATCATTATAATTCATTAGAAATACTATAACACTTGGATATTACTGAGGCCTTCCTCCTACCACCTAATTTCCAGACATGACTGATAACGTGTGGAACAATGCCCAAATTATATGTTAGCTGCATGCTGGTAGTAATCAGCAAGTAATAACCTTTATATACATATATGCACACACACACACACATATATATACATATATATATATATATATATATATATATATATATATATATATATATATATATATATATATATATGTGTGTGTGTGTGTGAAGTTGTTCAATCTCGCAGTTCATTCTTCACTGATGGGTTCGGAGCCGATCCCTCAGCTCTGACACGGCCGTTAGCAAGCTCAAGGTTTTCCAGTTGCTCGAGACCCAGCCCCTTATCCCATAATGCACTGCTAGAATTACTTCAGATCTAGTTTGCCGCGGCACAGATCTCGGTGGTTTCGGCTTGCTCGAGCCTAAATCTTCATAGATTATTCAAAAATCGCAAGTTTTTGTTGTCTTTTCTTCTATTAGAAATATATATACTTATAGTTAACTTGTTAGGATAGTTTTTATAGCCCGCTTCCCTGTTAATACTACACTTGGTGTGTTTTTTCATAGTGGCCTCGTGTTGGCCTACTTCTAGTATTAGTGTGCATTGGTAGTTAGATTAGAGTTTTAGTATTAGTTTGAGTGCTTAATACGATTTAGCTAATTTTGGCCCCTTTTTCTTTTGGGCCATTGTTTCAGTGTTTATTGGTGGTTGTGTTCCTATCACTACTAGCTAGCCTTTGACTTTGTTATTGTGGATAGTGGTTTTTGGTTATTGGACATGTCTGAGGGAAAACAAAAGCATCCTAAGTCCGGGTTAAAAAAATGCTCAGACTGTGGACAAAAGATGTCCGTTATTGTTTGCTGTTTAATTTAATTGTTTGGCTGCCCACTAAAGTGTGCTAGCCTGTACTACTGACTTATTGCCTTTTCTGCATTTATGCGTGTTTCTGTTTAAAAACAAAAAAACAAAAAAAATATTCCTTGTTTTCCTGCCTCTCCTAAACTAGTTAGACCACTTTACAGGCCTTGCTGTATCCTGGGCTGTGTTGTAGTTCCTGTGTTGTCCATTGCCTTACTTGGATAGAAGGAAGTTTCTTAGCTCATCAGTGGGAGTGGGGAGCCTTGAATAGCCTACCTGTCCTTGAGGGAAGTGACCTCAGCACAAGAAGCTGTAGTAATTGGTCATTTTGGACCATTTCTAGCTCTTTTGAAGTTCCCTGGTTAAAATCTGCCGCTGGCATTTTTTTGAAGCCATATTGCTCAGACACAGCTCCACGTGGTCCTGTTGAGTCTTCCTGGCTACAGAGAACTGAAAAAAGCGATTGCTTTCCTGATTAAGTATCCTGCTGGTTTTTATATTTGTTTTACCTTCTACTGCTTACCTAGAGCAAGCTTTAACTGTTTTCATAGTTATTTACTGCATTTTTTATTATCTGCACTTAAAAGTACATTTTAGTCGAAATTAGTCTAATTCAAGTCGAAAAGTGTTTGTTTGCTGTTTAATTTAATTGTTTGGCTGCCCACTAAAGTGTGCTAGCCTGTACTACTGACTTATTGCCTTTTCTGCATTTCTGTGTGTTTCTATTTAAAAACAAAAAAAAAACAAAAAAATATTCCTTGTTTTCCTGCCTCTCCTAGTTAGACCAGTTTACAGGCCTTGCTGTATCCTGGGCTGTGTTGTAGTTCCTGTGTTGTCCATTGCCTTACTTGGATAGAAGGAAGTTTCTTAGCTCATCAGTGGGAGTGGGGAGCCTTGAATAGCCTACCTGTCCTTGAGGGAAGTGACCTCAGCACAAGAAGCTGTAGTAATTGGTCATTTTGGACCATTTCTAGCTCTTTTGAAGTTCCCTGGTTAAAATCTGCTGCTGGCATTTTTTTGAAGCCATATTGCTCAGACACAGCTCCACGTGGTCCTGTTGAGTCTTCCTGGCTACAGAGAACTGAAAAAAGCGATTGCTTTCCTGATTAAGTATCCTGCTGGTTTTTATATTTGTTTTACCTTCTACTGCTTACCTAGAGCAAGCTTTAACTGTTTTCATAGTTATTTACTGCATTTTTATTATCTGCACTTAAAAGTACATTTTAGTCGAAATTAGTCTAATTCAAGTCGAAAAGTGTTTGTTTGCTGTTTAATTTAATTGTTTGGCTGCCCACTAAAGTGTGCTAGCCTGTACTACTGACTTATTGCCTTTTCTGCATTTCTGTGTGTTTCTATTTAAAAACAAAAAACAAAAAATATTCCTTGTTTTCCTGCCTCTCCTAAACTAGTTAGACCAGTTTACAGGCCTTGCTGTATCCTGGGCTGTGTTGTAGTTCCTGTGTTGTCCATTGCCTTACTTGGATAGAAGGAAGTTTCTTAGCTCATCAGTGGGAGTGGGGAGCCTTGAATAGCCTACCTGTCCTTGAGGGAAGTGACCTCAGCACAAGAAGCTGTAGTAATTGGTCATTTTGGACCATTTCTAGCTCTTTTGAAGTTCCCTGGTTAAAATCTGCCTCTGGCATTTTTTGAAGCCATATTGCTCAGACACAGCTCCACGTGGTCCTGTTGAGTCTTCCTGGCTACAGAGAACTGAAAAAAAGCGACTGCTTTCCTGATTAAGTATCCTGATGGTTTTTATATTTGTTTTACCTTCTACTGCTTACCTAGAGCAAGCTTTAACTGTTTTCATAGTTATTTACTGCATTTTTTATTATCTGCACTTAAAAGTACATTTTAGTCGAAAT
Source organism: Protopterus annectens (assembly GCF_019279795.1). NCBI lineage: Eukaryota > Metazoa > Chordata > Ceratodontiformes > Protopteridae > Protopterus > Protopterus annectens. The sequence goes on along the minus strand of NC_056742.1, from coordinate 124,479,998 downwards.
TAGTCTAATTCAAGTCGAAAAGTGTTTGTTTGCTGTTTAATTGTTTGGCTGCCTACTAAAGTGTGCTAGCCTGTACTACTGACTTATTGCCTTTTCTGCATTTAGTGCGGGGTTGCCACTAGAGCACCATCGGGCAGCGCCGGTTAAACAAGGTTAAACTATTTCTGGCTCCGTAAAGTCTGCTCTTCATGTTTTCCCTTAAAACTGCTCTACTTGTAATCTAAACAGTCTATTCTCTATCTGTAAAGCTCAGCACTTGTTCCTAAAGCATTTTTTAGTCAGGTAAAGCACTTCTATATTATACAAAGTACTTCACTAGCTTAAAACCCCCTTGAGTACCCACTTCCCTATAGGTCCTTTCTGACTCAGTTACACAGCAAACTTTTTCATTTCTTCTAGCATGTCAAAGGGTCAGTTGCTAGCGTCCTCTCCTGCTCAGCTGGTGAATCTGGGAATATTGAGGCAATGTTACAATTGCCTCATGTACACAGACAACCCTCTCCTCCTCCCACAAAACACAAATACATGCGAGAGATGCAACTATATAGCCAAACTGGAGGCTGAGCTCTCTCAACTCAGGACTGGCAAAACCAGACAGGAGGAGAAGGTAACCACACACACCATAAACCCAGTCTCACATAGAACTATCACAACTACAAATCAAACACATAAACACACAAAGACATACTCGGAGGCACTGATCAAAAATCTACCAAAACAGCAGAGGCCTCCAAAGCAGACACCCAAACAACTGCCACCTCATGACATTACAGAAGCAACACATAGATCACAAAGTCAGTGTGCAAATCAGTCACAGCCCTTAAGGCCAAACACAATGCCAGACACACTTGTCATAGGTGACTCCATAGTCAGACACACTGACGTCCCACTCACCAGACTGAACAAGGAGAGGGTCACAGTAAGCTGCCTGTCGGGCGCTAGAATCCGCCACATAACACAAGCACTCAGGTCACTCCACAGCAAGTACAAGTATGACTCAGTCATTGTCCATGCCGGTGTGAATGACCTGAGACGTACCTCCCTGGACTACATGAAAAGAGACATAAAGGAGCTCTCAGATTATGTAGCCCAGGCTGGTATGACCCTGACCCTGAGCAGTATCCTACCTTCACCAAGAATGATGCCACAATACAGAGACAAAATGATCAGTTTTAATAATTGGCTTAATTTCTGGTGTCATTCTGAGGGGATCAATGTCTGTCTGCCTGGAATGACATGCTTGACAAGCCATGCTGCTTCAAGGGATGGCTTGCACCTGTCACCCGGGTTTCCGGATATTGGCAAAGGCTCTTGCCACCCCCATAGTGCCTTTTTTAGACAAGGCTCAAATTCTAAACTCACCGCCCTAGAAAACAATAATGGAAAAAACTAAGGGTAATGCTGCTCAATGCCAGAAGTCTAAATCTCAAGATGCACGCCCTCGAAGCCCTCCTCAGTATGGAGAACATCGATGTCTGTGCTGTGACTGAAACCTGGTTCAAGGCTCCTGAGAGCACCCCGGCACTATCAGGTTTTACCTCATATCATGCGTTCCGGCCCCAAAACCCGGACCGTACCACAAAAGGAGGGGGTGTATCCATATTCATCAAGGATACCCACACCTCCTGGCTGGTGGCAACTCACGAAGCATCAGGGACCATTCAGGTGCAATTAACCATAGGCAAAACTGCTCTACAGTTTGTAGCATGTTACAGGCCACCCTCTCAAACTCAGGAACCCCACACAGCCTTCCTGAAGACACTGGAGAGTATAAATGTCTCTCCAAACACCATCATATTGGTTGACTTCAACTACCCAAACATAGACTGGGAACATTACTCAAGCCCCAATACCCTAGCCCAAAGGTTTCTGGAGTTCATAAACTCAAATGCTATGGAACAACTTGTCACCATTCCCACAAGAGGTGAAAATATACTAGACCTGATCATCACAAACATGGGGACAAAATGCTCCACACCGGAAGTATATCCCTCATTGGTGAGATCAGACCATAAACTAATCTCACTGGAGATCCACATCCGCCCCACCCCCAACAAAAAGACCACAGTGAAGAACTTCTCAAAAGCCAACTTCACACTTCTTAAGACTGGTGTGGTATCCTTCAAGGCCCCTGAGCCATTGGAAACCACAACCCACGCTGCTGAATCCCTTACAAATGCTTTCTACGAGCACCTCCAGGATTGCATGGATCAAGTAATCCCAAATAAAATCAAGACCCTTTCCACCAAAGGCAAGCGCCCGATCTGGTGGACCCCAGCCATAAACAAACTTTACAACAAGAGGAGAAAGCTACTACAAGATAGAGCAAAATCCCTAAAAGGGAAGACATCTCTGATCAATACTAGCAAAAAACTACGATCACTCATAAAATCATCCAAGGCCAACTTTGAGAGAAAAATCGCCAAGGACTCAAAAGACAATCATAAGGCCTTCTTAGCTATGTTAGAAATCTGGGTGGAAACTCCCAGATATGCTCAGAATTAGTCCAAAATGATACAAAAATCACTGAACCCACAGACATTGCAAACATACTGGCAGACAGGTTCAGTGAAAATTTCTCCTCCCCCCCCAAAGGAGAAATATCTATCCCAGCAGAGTGTAGCCTCCCAATCATCTCAAATGCCCAGGTGAGAGCTGCTCTCTCTAAAGCTAAAAACACAGCATCAATGGGACCGGATGGTGTCCCCAGCTGTGTGCTACACGAACTCAATGAGGAACTAAACCCACACATAAGGCTGCTGTTTAATCTTAGCCTTACCACAGGATACGTACCCAAAGAGTGGCGTACGGCAACTGTGGTCCCACTCCACAAAGGCGGTGCTTCTACGGACCCTGGTAATTACCGCCCCATAAGCTTAACAAGCCTGGTCTACAAAGCTATGGAGAGGATCATAATGGAACTCATAAATAAAGACATGGGGACCTACAGACATTGGATCCTACCCAATTCAGCTTTGTCAAGGGCAGATCATGCCTCTTGAACTTGGTCGACTTTTTTGAAACAGTCACCAAGGCCATTGATGAGGGTAAGGCAGTTCACACAGCCTACCTTGACCTTGCAAAAGCTTTCGACACAATACCCCACTCGGGTATCATAGAAAAGCTCACCAGCTTAAATGTAAACCCATATGTCACAAGATGGGTTGCAAACTGGCTCAAGGACAGAACCCACAGTGTTAGAGTTGCTGGTGCCATGTCAGACTCCAAGCCGGTCACAAGCGGTGTCCCACAGGGCTCAGTCCTGGGCCCCCTCTTGTTCGACATCTACTTTTCAGAAGTGCAGGCAAACATAGGAGGATTGTGGCTGACAAAGTTTGCAGATGACTGCAAACTGAGCGCCATAGTTGAAAATCCATCAGACACAGATATCCTTCAGAGAGGTCTCATAGAAACGGATAACTGGTGCCAGAGCCATGGCCTTAAGCTAAATGCCAAAAAATGTATAGTCATACCCTTTGGTAAAAACAAGGTAACCCCAAGTTACCACATAGGTGGCAATCCATTAAGCACAGAAGAGTTTATCAGGGACCTGGGGACCCAAGTTGACAGTAACCTTTCTTTTGACACTCACATTGCCAAAGTGGTTAGCAGGACCTTCTACATTGCCCACCTGATTATGAAGGGATTCACATCCAGATCAAGGGAGGTCATTGTTCCCCTGTACTCTTCACTTATCAGACCAATGATTGAGTATAATGCCCCATTCGGAATGCATCTTACCCGACACCTGCAGCAATTGGAAAGACCCCAAAAGTTCCTCACCAAAAGGATAAAGGGGCTCAAAAATGTGCCATATGCTGCTCGACTGAAGAAACTCCAGCTCTATTCAGTCGCATACCGTCTGCTCAGAGGTGACCTGTGCCTGACATACAAGGCCATGTCCAACCCGGAATTAATGGACATGCTCCACCTCAAAAAATCCAAATCCACCAGAGCCACAAGAGCAAGAGACTTAAACCTCAACACGGATATAAATAGGACGTGCTGGAGGGACAGATTCATCACCCAGAGACTCCCTATGCTGTGGAACAGAATCCCGGTCCATGTGAGACAGAGCACCTCGCTGGCTCTGTTCAAGAGGAATCTTGACCAGTGGATGGGAGATCGTAGGTTTACCCTGGGGATCATCTCTGTATCACTGCTGGACAGAGGCACGGCAAACTAATGGGTATAGTATTCTTCAACCTAAGGGGTGGTGAAAGCCACACAACTCTGGCTAGGCTTATAAATGCCCTAGGGCAGATAGCCTAGTATGAACCTATGAACCTATGAACCTATGATACTCATGTGCAATGTGTATACTGTCTGGGAGCTCTTCACTTGCAAGAGTCATGCAGCATATGTCACTCCTTTTCTTTCAGGGTTACATTAGAAAGGAAGAGGAAATTGGTGGACAGGGGTTTACTAAAACACCCCTTTGTCGAGGTGTTGAATGATCAGGGTGGGGCAATAAGTCCTCTTGTTCTTCCCAATCCTCAGGAGACTCAAAAGCCACAAAAAAATCTACGAAAAGTGAGGATGCTGGGTCATTGGCTTCACAGTTCTCGGAGCCGAGTGTCTCTTCTTCTCGGATCCGGTCCACTGTTCTGGAGCCGGTATCAGAGTTGCCATCGTCTCCTATTTTCCAATCTGCACCGTCTGTGCACTCGTCTAGGTCCTCTGTTAGTCTTTCTGATCTGGACATGGACCGACAGGTACAGAAGCTGTTAAGGGCACCAGGCCCAGCTAAATTGCTGTCGGCTCCAACCCTAGCATCAGAATCAAAGACCATTACCCCAGAATTAACTGCTCCTCCTCTGAGCTGTACTGGGCTTTCGGAGCCAGAAGAGGCTGTCCAGATAATCGAAGAGCCCTTGGAACCGACACCTGCTCCAGTGTTGTCGACTCCATCTGCTCGAACATCCTCGGTGCCAACCGGGGACTCTAGGAGCTGACATTCTCCTGTCAGGTCCGGGGAGGGTAGTCGCACCGACTTGTCAGTGCTGACTCTTCCTCTCGGGGCTTCGGCTCGGATGAGCTCGGCTCCTACCTCGGGCTCGGAGCCCACGGCCTCAGTGCAGAAAGGGCTTGAGGTTCCTTCGGGTCCTTCGACTCCTTCCCATCACGCCGTGATGCCTTTGAAGCCATGAGGCGAGTATTGTCTCCTAAGACTTCCTCGACATCAGGATTGGTCTCTTCTTCCCCTAAGGCACCTGTGTCCGCTTCTGTTTCCATCGGCTCCAAGCATAGAGACCCTGAGCCTCAGGTAGCCCCACTGGGTGCCCCCTGCTCTTCTGAGACTTCCCTGGATGTTTCCGCTGAGGAGGTTCCCAGAAAGAGAGTGTGCAAGAGGAGGCACCTGGACTCCCCACAGGAGTCTTTGACATCTGACACAGATGAGTCAGAAGGGTCCCCCTGATCCCCCTATGAGGATATCTCCTTTGCAGAGATACTTGAGATCCTTAGGTAGAGGGGTGATTGGCATTCCAAGAACCCTACTGAGGATGAGTCAGTTCTCCTGAAGGCTTTCGGTTCTCAACCTTCCACCTCTTGGATGTCTCCGCCCTATGATGAGCTTATGGACCTGATCTCTCGTAGGGTGTGGGAGTCATCGGAATCTATGGAACTTGTTCCTAGGAGGCCTAACAGGTTCATTTCTGCCCCAGTAGATAAGTCCTTTTTGACCAAGGGAGTCCCTGTTGATGCCATGGTGGTGGCAGCAGCCACCAAAAAGGAAATGTCTGAGACGTTCTCGTCTATCCATCCTCCTAACAGAGAGTCTAGGATTATGGATAGATATGGGAAACGCATGTTTAGTTCAGCGACTTTCACACTTAGATCACTGAACTATTTGACCCATTTTACCAGACTGCAGAGAGATCTCCTTAAGGAGTTAGGAGATACTCTTCAGGGTACGGTAGCTGCAGGTGCTTCTGACAAAGTTGCCACCCAGCTTGCTACCCTAAATTCAATTGTAAACTCATCCATGCATCTCATATATTATGCAGCTGATGGCACGAGTAGGGCGGCAGGTACAGGAGTTGCCCTTCGTAGACACTCCTGGATGTGCCTCTGTTCCTTCGCGGAGCCTTTCAAGTCTTCATATGTGAATACCCCGTTTGATGGCTCATCTCTCTTTGGGCCTAAAGTAAAGGAAACATTGATCAGGTGTGAGCAAGATGGAAAGACTCTTTCTGCCATAGGAGTCTGTTTTTCCACCCCTACTTGGCCTTATCCCAAGGGCCAAAGGGGAGGGAAGATGTGGTTCTGAAAAGCCCAAGGAGCCTTTCAGGACACATGTGGTGAAACTCCCTCTAGGGGCAGAGGAGGGGGTTATAATGGAAGACGCCGACCTCACGGCAGAGGTGGCCGCAACAGCAGGGTGACAGAGATCATTTCTCTGGTCAGCCCTACCAGCACTCCTGAGCGGAGGCCCGACTTTCCTGCTCTGGAGGTAGTTGGGTGTCACTTATCTTTGTACCCAGAAGCCTGGTTGGACATAACAAAAGAAAGATGGGTACAAAGTATCATTTCCAGAGAGTACTTCATACCATTCTCCTCTCCACTCCTCCCACCTCTGTCAGGAGAATCCCAGACGTTCCATCCAGTCACAGGGAACAAGCAACTATAGAGGTCCACAAGTTGCTAGAAAAAAAGAGTCATCCAGCCAGTCCCAGCAGACCAAACAGGATTCGGAACTTACTCAAGATTCTTTTTGGCTGCAAAGAAAACAGGGGTCTGGAGACCCCTTTTGGACCTCAGCAGACTCAACCAATTTGTCAAGAAAGAGAAGTTCCGGATGGTCATGCTTCAGTCCATACTTCCCTTTTTAGGGAAAGACAGTTGGATGTGCTCAATCAATCTCAAGGATGCGTACTACCACATAAAGATGGCCAGGCCATCCAGAAATCATCTGCGTTTCCGGCTGGGAGCCAATCACTATCAATTCCGAGCCCTGCCCTTTGGTCTCACTACAGCCCCCAGAGTGTTCACCAAATGTATGGCAGTGGTCACGGCTCACTTGAGGCATCTAGGATTCCAGGTGTTTCTGTACCTAGACAATTGGCTCCTTACCTCCACCACCAGGCATCAACTAATTCGGGCAAGAGAATCCACTCTGACCCTCTGCAACCACTTAGGCATTACTGTCAACTTAGAAAAGTCTGCCTTGTCTCCATTGCAGCATATCGTCTTTATCGGGTTCGAGTTAGACACTTCAACCACCACTCTGCATCTACCTTTCGAGAGGGTCTCACTTCTTCACCAACATGTCAGCTCACTGGTGTCAAAAGACAGAGCTCCAGCAACAGAGGTCTTAAAAGTACTGGGTCTCATGGCAGCAGCAATCTTAGCCATACCATTAGCAAGGATGCATATGTGGATTCTTCAATGGCTACTGTTCACTCAATGGTCTTATCAGGAACTTCCAATGAAGCATATGATTGCGATAACAAATTCTTGCAAGAGAGACCTTCAGTGGTGGATGACGCTGATTCATGTCACAGTAGGACGTCCATTTGTACTACCCCTGCCGATAGGCACTGTGACCACGGATGCTTCCCTGATAGGGTGGGGGTGGGGCATTTTCAGGGAAAGACTGCCCAAGGCACATGGACGGATCAAGAATCACATCTGCATATCAATGTTCTAGAGATGAGAGCAGTACTTCTGGCATTGCAGTACTTTCAGGACTCTCTTCCTCTAGGGACAATCGCAATTCAGACAGACAACATGTCAGTGGTCTGGTATTTGAAAAACAGGGTGGGACCAAGTCTTACCCTCTTTGCCGAGAAGCCCTCAGAGTTTGGCAGTGGGCTGTGTCATCCCAGCACTTTCTGTTGGCAACGCACATCCCGGGGAGATCCAACGTGATAGCAGACAAACTGAGCAGGGCAATGTGGTTGCCACACAAGTGGTCCCTCAATCAGGTCATTGTGGACAGGATTTTTTGCAAATGGGGCCAGCCTTGCTGTGACCTTTTTGCCAGTCACATCAACACCAAATGCAGAAGCTACTTCACCCTGATTCCCCCTCCGGGACAATCCCTGAGAGATACACTCGTACACGATTGGCTCCCGGGTCTCCTATATGCATTTCCGCCAATACCGCTAATACCAAGATTTTTACAGAAAGCAAAGTCACTGGGAAGGACCATCATTCTTATAGCCCCCCATTTGCCTCGGCAGATTTGGTTCCCATTTCTTTATCATCTCTTGGAGGATCCATGGATTCAGGACCCAGTTCCGGACCTTCTGACACATCCTTCAGGGGATCTCCACCCTTCATTGCAGTCCCTGAAGCTGACAGCTTGTCTGCTCCAGTTTCCCACATAGTCAGGCTTCACAACCTTTCTTATGACATGAGGCAAATCCTTTTGTCTTCTCACAAACCTTCCACTAGGAGATTATATCATAGTAAGTGGAAGAGATTTTCCATTTGGGCTTCCAAACAGAACATTCATCCTTTCCACGCTCCCCTGACATCTTTATTGGAATTCTTAACTGTTATCTTTAATGAAGGAGCGGCAGCGGCTACAATTCGGGTCCAGTTAGCTGCCATATCTGATTTCCATCTTGGAGTAGACGGACTAAATGTTATGGCCCACAAGTTGTCCAAAGCTTTTCTTAAAGAGACCTTTCACGAGGCCTCCAGTAAAAACTCCTTATTCCCCCTGGAATCTGAATTTCTTGCTATCTCGCATAACTCTTCCCCCGTTTGAACCTGCATCATCTTGTGATCTCAAATATTTGTCGTGGAAAACCATTTTTCCTAGTGGCCATTACTTCCGCCCGCAGAGTGCCAGAGCTTCAAGCCTTGTCTATCACACCTCCTTATATGATTTTTCATGCTGATAGAGTATCTCTCAGGACAAATCCTTCCTTTTTACCTAAAGTTTGTTCTGAGTCTAATATCAATCAAGTCATTGAATTGCCAATCTTCTTCCCCAACCACTCCAACAAACTAGAGCATATGCTGCACAAACGATGTTCATAGACAGCTCAGATATTATTTGGATAGGACAAAAGATTTTAGAAAATCAGAACAACTATTTGTTTCCTTTTCTGAAGCCAGGAAAGGTAGACTGGTGGCTAAAACAACCCTTTCCAAGTGGCTGTCTGATTGTATCACCTGTGTCTATTCAGCAGCTAATATGCCTTTACTACACAGAATTAAAACTCATTCAACCAGAGCAGTTTCTACATCCTCTGCATTTCAAGCCATATTGCCCATTGACAACATCTGTGCTGCAGCCACTTGGTCTAAGCCTCATACCTTTATCACTCATTACAAGGTGGATAAGGCCTCCAGGGACAGGGCTTCCTTTGGTTTTACGGTCCTGAAGAATATACTCCCGTGAGCCACCCAATATTGAAGGTGCTAGGGACGCTACCCATCAGTGAAGAATGAACGGCGAGATTGAACAACTTCACATTAAGAAGTTATGTACTCACCATAACGTTCCATGTGAGTTGTTCCATCTCGCCTTCATTCCCACGTCCGTCCCTCCATCCCCCACCTGGCTGACAGTTGACCTAGAGGTTGGTCTCACCCTGGTAATTCAATTCCTTCCATTTTCCGTCTCTTAGGAGAGTAGTCCTTTTACAAGGATATGGTACATGCAGCAAACAAGATCTGAGGTAATTCTAGCATTGCATTATGGGATAAGGGGCTGGGTCTCGAACAACTGGAAAACCTTGAGCTAGCTAATGGCCGTGTCGGAGCCGAGGGATCGGTTCCAAACCCATCAGTGAAGAATAAAGGTGAGATGGAACAACTCACAAGGAACGTTGTGGTGAGTACATAACTTCTTAATATAGATATATATATATATATATATATATATATATATATATATATATATATATATATATATATATATATATATATATATATATATATATAGATAGATAGATAGATATATATATATATATATATATATATATATATATATATATATAGATATATATATATATCTCAGGGATTTTGGAAGGTAGGTAGCTGATGACGAATAAAAAAAAATGGACAACACAGATGGAATTATGGTGAGCACATAAGTTCTGTTTCTGACATTGTGAGAGTATGCAAAAGCACCAAAATGAAACATCTCCCCAGTGACCACTTCCACAGTCTGTCTTACTGTCACAGTCTGTCCTACTATGCACAAGCAACAGAATGCAACATTGGCCACGTGACCCCTTGAGTATTGCATCGAACCATACACAAGAACCCAAATGAAACACCTCCGTAGGTGTTAGTTGAGTCATTCACTGTATCCCACCTAACCATCCCTGTCGTTTATTCCCCCATTGCTTTACATTATCTGAGGGCTTCTGTCCCCCCATTTCTTACCTTGTTATGCCTACCTTCGTGTACAATCAGAGGTATATCTGAATTTTTGGACATCACTGAAACAGTAGGTGTCACTAAGTTTATTATACTTGGTAAAAATCACAGTGCACACATTTATCACAGACATACATATGCATGCGTGCACACACACACACACACACACACACACACACACACACACACACACACACACGTGCACACACACACACACACACAGCTCTGAATTATCTTGCATTCCTAAAACAACACCCAGATCTAAGTCCACACTTCTTTAGTGGAAAAAGGTAAACAAGTTAAACAGAAACAGATGGTAAATAAATAAATAAATAAATAAATAAGGAAGAAAATAATTAAAAAAATAAATATGCAAACTGAAAAATAGACTCATTCACTTGAATGTTACTCAACTTCACATACTGAACAAATACATTTATTTTATTTTATTTCACTTTTGTGTGCCAGGAAGATGAATCTGGGCAGCAAGTTTGCCCCTTTTCACTGGAGTCCTGGGGAGAAAAGTTGTGAACATGTGTATATCAGGATTACAAAGTAATTACATGGGAATAAATGTTCAAGCAATTCAAAAGAACTATATGCAAACACACCCAAAAATTTCTGCCCACCTGTTTCAACGCCCACAAATTAAATGTATTCATATCAAAAGGAAAAAATGAAATAAAATAGAGGAATATTCAGTGATATAAAACTTTGCTCTAATCACAAGGAGCCTGCAAAATGAATGCATTTCTAAGAATCAAAACTAGTTAGAATAACAACTAAAATCATAACAGAATAAAAACAAAAACTAATCCTTACATAATACTCACTACACTACTAAAACGCCTTAGAAATGTGATAAAAAATCATCCACAAGACACACTATTCATATATCCTATACAAGCTATCAAAAGTCTTACTCAAAAAGAAAATAAAACTTATGGAATTCAATGGAAAACACTAACTTAAATGAAATAAATCAGTAAAAGAGATAACTGTGGTATGGTTTGTATGATACATGAAATATATTATAGAAATTGTAGGATTAGTGAGCTCAGTCCATAACTCATGGCTTCATCATTCTTAATGAAATTCATTCTCTAAACCCTTAAACCTGCAGTAAAAGATATTTCAGAGTCATTTGCAGAGTCTAACCTATTCTACATCTATCTATATGTCTATACATATTTTATATGGATCTACTGAAGTTAGGTTAAACTACGGTAGATAGACACTTAAAATGTCTCGTACTGCAAAGGTGCATTCCAAAAGAAGAACATTTTCAGCAACAGTAATTTCACTTTGAAATTGCAGAGTTTATGGGAGAAAGGGGTAAAAGAAGTTTTTAAAAACAGGGGAGGCAATTGCGAAGCACTTGGTCGGAAGTGTTTAAATTTTTAACTGTTGAAAGCGGCCACTTGAGACAGTTAGAGCCGCTGTTAACAGCAGCTGTTCAAGGTGCTGAAATCGGAGCCACAGGCTGGAAACTGTAACAACTCAGAACTCTGCCCAACAGAACCCAGTAGTTCACAGCAAAGTGTGGCTAAGGAGGCTTAAACTGCCTTTGTATGCCTCTTAATTGTGAACTCTAATTAAAAGCCAAAGTTAGACAGTACTTGAGGGACCAAAGAGGGAGAGAGCTCTCAGCAGAATGCTGGTATGCCGCTACTATTCTTACACTTCAGATTTAATGAGAAACTCCCACCTCTCGTTCATACTCAACTAGCCAAAAAGAAAAAAAGAAAAATCTGTCAAATGCGTATACTAGAATTGCAATGCATTGACAATTCTCACACTATGTGCACCTAGCACCTACAGAGAGCAGCCTGTTGCTGGATTTTTCATCTGTTTGGGAAACTGATCATAAAATACTTTGTGGGCTGCAGAAAAGCTACTGTGCCACATCATTCAGAAGAATGTAAAGGGAAAACCTGTCTCCCGTTAAACTGTAGCAAGCTGTTTACTACTATTTATCATTATTATTGTCACAGAACAAAGAAGAAAGTTAGGCTGCCACCACTTTCTTCATGGAAAACATGCAGAATCGGCTTGCAGGTACACAGTGCATTGCAAGCCGATTTTTTCCAAAATGTTAAATACGAACATAATGTTACTCCACTGTGAAAATGAAGTTGAGAAGGTATCTGACAAATTCAGGTACTTTTTCAACTTAATTTCTAACAGTGGAGCTAAAAACAGACTGTGACTTTACCGGCGCTTGTGGAAGGCACTCGGGTGAAACAGCTTACATTTTCATGCACCTCACAGAGTGCTCAGATATAAGCACTCAGGCGCCCTGAGAAGGTACTTGAGGTTAATGAGTTAAGGTCCTTGAACTTTATGGCACATTTCACTAGACTCCAGAGGGATCTGATCAAGGAGTTATCAGATACCCTATCAGGAGGTGTGTTAGAGGAGGTCCAGGATAAAGTGGCCTCCCAGCTAGCCACCCTGGAGTCTATTTCTAACTCGTCTGTGAGGCTCATTGCTTATGCAGCTGAAGGGACGACCAGGGCACCGGGTTCAGGCATTGCCATTAGGCGTCACACCTGGATGCACTTGTGTGAGTTTGCAGAGCCCTTTAAGTCTTCCTTTGTCAATGCTCCTTTTGACGGATCTTCCTTATTTTGCACAAAGTCAAGGAAGCTCTAGCCAGGTGTGTGAAAGATGGAAAGACCCTGTCTGCAGTGGGCATATGTTTTTCTGCTCCCAACAGTCCTATTCTAGGAATCAGAGGAGCAGCAAGATGTTCAAAAAATCCCAAGGGCCTTTTCAGGACATATGTGGTAGTGGCTCACCTCAGGGCAGAGGAGGGAACTGTAATGGAAGACGCTGATCCCACAGCAGAGGTGGCCCACAAAATCACTGTTCCAGAGATTCTTTCTCTGGATGATCCCTGAAAAGGGGCCTGATTGCTTACCTCTGGAAGCAGTCAGGGGAAGATTTTCATTGCACTCGAGCCTGGAGACAAATAATTACATATGCTTAAGTGGAAAGGATCATTCCAAATAATGGAAGGGATTTTTTCCGAAAGCTTTGTGGATTCATAATAAACCTGCTTTACTTGTGGATTTTTACAAACTTGCCTTACTGACTGTACGTGTCTGTTATTTAGAATTGCTTTTGTTGCTTGTTTGGATTTTTGTTGCATTCCAATGGTTTACCTCTGTGCTGGTCCTTTTTTGGTTTTTGAAAAGGATCATTGCCAGAGGTTACCATATTCCCTTCACTCTCTTTCTGAAATCAAAACAAAAACTCCCCAGTGTTCTACCCAGTCATAGGGACCAAGCAGCCATAGAAATTCAAAAGCTGCTAGAAATAAGAGTCATCCAAGAAATCCCACCAGACCAGATAGGATCCGGATTTTACTCAAGGTTCTTTTTAGTGCCAAAAAAGACAGGGGACTTGAGACCAATATTAAATCACAGCATTCTGAACAAGTTTGTTCAGTAAGCGAAATTCTGGATGGCCACGGTTCAGTTTATACTTTCCTTTCTAGAGGAAAATGATTTGGAAGTGCTCTATAGACCTTCAGGACCACATAAAAATGGACAGATGTTCCAGAAGGTTCCTCCACTTAGGGCTGGGAGCCAGTCATTTCCAATTCAGAGTGCTGCCCTTTGTCCTCACCACATCCCCCATGGTATTCACCAAATGTTTGGTGGCAGTAGCAGCTCACTTGAGACTGCACGGATTCCGGGTGTTTCCTTATCTAGATGACTGGCTCATCACTGCTTCCACCAGAAGTCTACTGCTTCAGGCAGCAGATTTCATCCTACACCTGTTCATCCATCTGGGCATTACCATGAATCACTCAAAATCCTACCTGAGTTCCACTCAGGATCTAGAGTTCATAGGTGCTCACCTGAACACCATCTCTTGTGTAGCTTCCCTTCCTCTTCATACACTACAGAAAGTAAAATCTCAAGTACAGGCTGTTCTTTCCAATGACAAGACTCCTGCATCTGAATACCATCTCTTGTGTAGCTTCCCTTCCTCTTCACAGGCTACAGAAAATAAAATCCCAAGTACAGGCTATTCTTTCCAATGACAAGGCTCCTTCATTTCTAGTCCATTGAGCTTTGGGTTCCATGGCAGTAACCATGACCTTAGTTCCACTAGCAAGATTTTGCATGCAGCTACTGCAGTGGCTTCTATCATCCCAATGGTCCATCTTAACCCATCAAATGATGTACCCAATTCTAATCACCAGTCTATGCAAGAAGGACCTATCCTGCTGGATGGAATCCAAGGAAGTTCTTTTAGGCTGCCCTTTTGTACTACCTCAACCCAAGGCCATAGTGACCATGGATGCCTTCCAGATGGAGTGGGGGGCATTATTTAGGAAGAACAGTCCAAGGCAGTTGGTCCCCCATAGAGTCCACCCTGCATATCAATGTTCTAGAAATGAGGGCAGTGCTCTTAGTGTTGCAAGCCTTCCAGTCTGACCTCCCTCTAGGAATGATTGCAATTTAATCAGGCAGCTTGTCAGTAGTCTGGTACATCAACAAACAGGGAGGAACCAAATCTTACCCCCTGTGTTGAGAAGCTGTCAGAGACTGGCAACGGGTGATATCCTCCAACCGCTTTCCCATAGCAATGGACATCCCAGGAAGCTCAAATGTGATAGCGGACGGATTGAGCAGATGCATTCCCTTGCCTCATGAGTGGTCTCTCAGTCCCAGAGTGGCAAAGGAGATTTTCCATCACTGAGGCCAGCCTTGCTGTGATCTCTTTACATCACCCCAAAACAACAAGTGCAGCAGCTATTTTGCACTAATTCCTCCTCAGGGGAGTCCCCGAGAGATGCTCTCCTTCACAATTGGCCCCTAGGTCTTCTTTATGCCTTCCCCCCTTCCTTCTGATTTCCCTCTCCTTAAAGAAAGCCAGCAGGTTGAGAAGCAAGGTGATCCTCATTGCGCCCTTCTGGCCTCGACAGGTCTGATTCCCCTTTCTGTGGCCACATCTAGTTCATCATCCATGGATTCTGGACCCAGTTCCAAATCTTCTGTCTCATCCGCATGGACTGGTGCACCCCAGTCTTCAGAACCTCAAGCTTACAGCTTGGCTCCTCCAGTTCCACTAGTCAACAGGCAGAAAAACTTAACTTCTCCAGTCCAAAAATTTCTACTGGTTTCCCATAGACATTCTACCAGGAAACTGTACCTAAGCAAGTGGAAAAGATTTTCTGCTTTGGTGTACAATAATGGTCTTAACCTCCTTTCTACACTGGTTGAAAACGTTTTGGAGTTTCTAGCTATTCTTCTTGATCAAGGAGCTTCTGCTTCCACTATTAAGGTCCAGTTAGCTGCTATTTCCAATTTTCACAATGGCTTTGAAGACCATTCACTGATTTCACATAGATTATGTAAAGTGTTTAGGAAAGGGGCTTTGCAATTGAAACCTCCTTTTAAAGACCCTCTAGCTCCTTGGGATCTAACCTAGTGCTTCCTCCTTTTGAACCAGCGGCTACATGTCACTTAAAGTTTCTTTCAGGGAAAACTATTTTTCAGATAGCCATTATTTCCGCTAGAAGAATTTCTGAGATTCAAGCATTATCTTCAACCCCCCCCTTATTTGTTTTTTCATAACCCATCCGTTCTCCCTAAGGTTGTCTCAGAAACTAATATTAATCAAACCATTGACTTACCTGTTTCCTTCCCAAATTTTTCCAACAAAGGTGAATATTGCTTACATTTGCTGGATGTTCACAGACAATTACATTTCTACCTCAGCAGAACTAAAGAATCTAGAAAATCAGACCAGTTATTTGTATCTTTCTCCAGTCCATCTCTGAGAAAATCTGTTTCAAAAGTTACCTTGTCAAAATGGCTAAGAGACTGTATTACTTTCATATACAATAAAAAGAATTTCAAGTTACCAGCACCTGTGAGAGAGCACTCCAGTAGATCAATAGCCACATCTGCTGTTTTGCATTCCAAGGTTTCCATGGATGGAATATGTGCAGCAGCAACCTGGGCTACTCTGCATACCTTTATTACTCATTACAAATTGGATATGGTCTCCAGGGGAAGAGCATCCTTTGGCTCTATGGTTCTCAGGAATATCCTTCCATAAAGCCACCCACAACCTAAAGTAGCTGGGGACTCTGTCCCAAAGCTAAAGGATAAATGAAGATTGACAACATCAGATAAAGAAGTTATGTACTCACCATAACATTCTATCTGGGTTGTCTGTCTTCATTTATTCTTTACACCCCACCCTCTTTCCCCCTGCTATGGACTTCCTGGAGGATCAGACTTTTGTCCTGGTAGCTTTATCAGGTTTGATCTTGGACATGGCCTCTTTACATATTTCTGTGTCTTTCTGTCTACCTGCAAACTCGATCTGAGGTAATATGGAATGGGGTATTGTGGGTAGAGTCTTAGCTCGAGTGTTTTTGGCTGGCGCAAGCGATGCAACAGCCGAGCCGGTTCCATGGGTCAGAACTGAGTCCACAAAGGTAAAGAATAAATGACGATTGATAACACAGATGGAGTGCTATGCTAAGAACATAACTTCTTTTTTTTTTCATCTGTTAGATTGGACAGAATACCTCAGGTGCTGGTATGAGAGGAGGTAGCAGGTTTCCTTATGGAAGTCTGGACATCTGATACAGCCAAAACAATTAAGCTAGATACTCCAACAAAAAAATCTCAAAAAAAGCATCTTTCATCACCTTTCATTTTATCTAGTGTAAAGAAGTGAAAGGATGAATGGTATAGTTTTGCCAAAGAGCTTTTCAGAGTATTTCAGTCTCTTAATTCCTCTCATTTTAAGAGGAAATGGTCCCCCTCATCTTCTGAAGAGGAGTCTTTTTCAGAATCAGAATAGGAAAGACTTGATTGTGCATCCCAGGTTTTATCTCCAACCCAGTTTGAGTCAAAATTTAAGGAAAACATCTCTTCAGACTCTCCAGTTGAGGAGACTTCCTTCTCAGACACAATTTTTAAAATGAAGGACCTTTTTCAGTAGGAAAGAAAAGAACTCTCAGAAACTCAGAAGATATATTATGACCTTCTTCATGTAGATTCCCATAGACAAGTAGATATTCTACTGCTTATTGGGGTGTTGGAGAATGCATTCAGTTCTGCATTTTTCCCCCGATACTCAACCTCTTGCACCAAAAAAGCCTGATAATGTATATAAGTTGCCTAAATCACATAAATACATTTTCCACAACCCTCTGGCCTCTTCCAATTCCATAGACAGTGAAAAAGATGTAAGGGCATTTGATAGATATGGCAAGAAGGCTTATACCTCTTCAGTTTGGGCCTTCAGAGCTATAGATTGTCAAAACTATATGACCAGATTTCTTCATGCCACAGTCTCAAACATGAATCAGATCATTTCTAATCTGCCTCCTTCTGATGGCAACTCTCTGATTAATATGCTTTCTTTTGTAGCTGAGGCCACAAAATATATCCTAAAGTGTTCTTATGATGTAGCTGATGTAGTTTGTAGAGTTGTAGCCACAAGATCTGTAATGTGGAGATTACCTACCTCAGATAATAAGTCTCCCTGAGGATGTTAAGTGCCAAATATTTAATACTCCATTAGATGAAAAAGACCATTTTGTCAAAATTTTTACTGAGGTCCTAAAACGCTTCGATGATGGAGACAAACTAATTCAAGGAGTAAAACATTTTTTTAGTTTTTAGTTCCAAAGTATAGCAGAAACTATCCCCCTAGCCCTGAAACATTTTTCAAAAATATTTCAAACTAGGACAGCAGATGTCATGAAAGCAACAATACAAAAAAAATGGATTCCAAAAAAATGGAAATGTCCCTCATAGATCTGCTCAGTCAAAGAAAAGTGCATGGCTATGTAAGCACCCCCTCCCCAACTGGCCATTCTTTCAAAATTGTATAAAATCTTTCTCTTTCCCCACCATTTTGGAAGCAAAAAACAACAGATGTTTGAGTAGTAAAAATAATGTAGCAAAGCTACAAATGGCAGTGGAACTTCTTTCCAGAGGTGTAGATAGGGTGGGGCAAAGGTGGCAGCTTTTCTAGGCACAAAATGTTAGTGGCCACTATTGGCATATCCAGATTGGTATTTGGTGCATACTGGTATTCAGAACTGAAGTGCTGTAGCTCTCTTTGTGTGGCATAAACTGTAGCAGCTGTTTACTACAAGGAAAAAGAGCTTATTTTTGCCCCTCAATTTAAAGTTGGGGGGTGCACAAGCCTGAGACAACAAAGGGCACAAACATAAAAATAGCTAGCTACACCTCTGCTCCATTCCTTCAAAATCAGGAATGCCCACTTGTCCCAAAAAATCAATCACACTTGTTTCTGCTCAATCTGTCAGAAATGCTAGCATAAAATGTAATAGAACCAATACCCAGATCCCAGCAAGGGGAAGGATTTTATTTCAGGAATTTTCTAGTACCTACAAAAGAAGGCACCGAAGACCATTGTTAGATCTTTCAGTTCTAAATTATTCTAAAATGCAGACTTTTCTTTTTACCCCATTCATTCCCATTGCTTTCTATTTACATTAGATTTTAAGAGTGCTTACCATCATATTCTTATCAGTAATGGCTTCAGGTATTATTTAAGATGTTTTGTATCTGGATTACTTTTTTCAGTTTGCATCTTTACCCATTAGACTGTCTACAGCTCCAGTGGTTCATAGGTTCATAGGTATTTACTAGGATTACGACCACAAGAGCCTTTTTAAGACTAGCCATGCATCCCAAATCTCTGACAAGTTCTGGTACCCTTGATAAGTGTAAGCAGAGGCTTCAGCAATGAAACATCTCCAAGCAGGGGCCTGGGAAATGAACCATTTACAGGCTGCCTGTGTCCATTAGAAACATAGGTGCCAAACTAGGGATGAATTTCCTGTTTCCCATCCAGTTGTCCAAGTTATACTTTAATTGGGTTAGGGAAGAACTCTGCTTCACATCAATGGGGAGCCTGTTTCCAGAGTTGGGATAGTCTCTGGGATACATACCTGTCTCTCCAGCAGTTCCTGTTTCTATCACAGGCAAGGTTTAAGTCTTTAGAATGGGTAATTCTGGTGCTGTTTATTTTGCTGATATGTAGGATGTCCAGTAGAGTGGGGTCTGACAATGCCCTGTATGCCAGGCATAGATCTCTCTTCAACAGCCATAGATCCCCCAACAGCCTGTGGGAGACAGAATACAGGGATAGGGCCTTGAGGCAGTGTGCAGAGGACATGTTACTTAACTCCCAGTATTCTTTTAGTGAGGAACCTCTGTGGACGTTCCAATTGTTGGATATGCCTGGTGAGGTACATACCAAAGGGGGCATTGTAATCAATGATAAGTCTGATGAATACAGTGGAACAATGACTTCCTTGGACCTAGATGCCATACCTTTGTTTATAAGTTGTGCAACATAGAATGATTTCCTCTCTACTGTAGGCACATGATGGTTAAAAGCTAGATTACTGTCTGTGTGCTTAAGTCCATGACTACTGGCTCACTTCTAAGGGGTGTTTTATCAATATGATATTTACCAGGGGTGGACGACTTCACAAAGGCTACTATTATGCTTTTCAGAGTCCACAGCTCTGACACCAGTTGTATGTCTGTGTCAGTCCTTCCTGGAGAACATTTGTGTTGCTGTGGGATTCAGTGACAGCTCCTAATTTGCAATCACCTGCAAATTTAGTCAGCCAGAGGCCTTTGACATTGGCCTTGACTTCAGAGAAGTAAATGCCAAAAAGGAGCAGTCCCAGGACTGATCACTAAGGGACTCCACTTGTGACTGGCCTCTCTGTAGAGGTGGACTCTCCAGTTTTAACTTCCTGGGTCATGCTTGTGAGCCAGTTGGCTATCCACTGGATGACATAAGGGTTTGTGCCTAACCTCTTGAGTTTGTCAACAATGCCTGAGTGGAGTATTGTGTCAGTTGCCTTGGCCATGTCAAGGTAGGTAGAGTGAACCATTTTGCACTCATCCATTGCTTTAGTGACCTTCACAAAGAAGTCCACCAAGTTGAGTAGGTATGATCTGCCCTTGACAAAAAAAAATTGGGTTAGGTCCAGTGTCTGGAGTTTACTATATCATTACTGATCATTTCCATGATAATTCTTTCCAAGGCTTTGCATATGCGACTAGTGAGACTTATGGGTCTGGAGTTTCCAGGGTATGTAGATAGCCCACCTTTGTACAGAGGGATGACTGTTGTTGTTCTCCATTCATGAAGCACCAAGCCTGTTTGGAGACTACAGTTAAATAGCAATTCCAGAAGGCCTGATTGGTCATGTGTCATGCTATTTAGAAGGCATCCTGGGATATTGTCTGGGCCCATTGATGCAGTGTTTTTGGCCTTAGCGAAAGAGCATTAAGGACCTGTTTCCTAGTGATAGCAGGGTGAGTTATATTTGATGGTATTTCCTGAGGGAAGGCTGAGGGGAGAGAGGGGTAAAGTTGGAGCTGAATTTGTCAGCCAGTAGATTTGCTGTATCTTCTGGCATTTCCCTTTTTTAATTTCTCCAGATCTTTTGGGTTTCTAATATCATGATGGGAATGGACCCCATTCCTAAGTCAAAGTACGATTAAAGTTCATGAAATTAGTATTGTTTCAATCTTTGATGTCAGCCAGAAGTGCTCTTCACAGCACCTACAATGGGCCCAGTAATTACTCCTTCTGCAGTTCATATGGGGTTACATGTTTTGGTAACATATCTAAATATGATTGTAGATTCTTCTTTATAAGACCTGTTGCTCCTACTACTGTTGGAACTGTCTGGATATCTTTCTTCCACATTGCTCTCATTTCTGCCTGCAAATCCTGATATTTTATAACTTTGTGTCCCTCTGTACACAAGACATTGTAGTCACTGGGTGTGGTGATTTCAATGATCAATGCTACTTTTGTCTTCTTTTCATGGACCACTATATCCTTTTTTCTGGCATCTATGTTTTGGACTGTTGGTAATGGACGAGCCCATGTAATGTAGACTTCATCATTTTCTGTCATGCTTTGTGGCTCTTGTTTCCAGTGTTTTTCAGCCACTTCAGTACCATAATGTTTGCACAATCCCCAGTGCAACAGTCTTGCCACATTATTGTATACAGTCCTTCTGCCGTTAGTATGTCACAGCCAGCAATGAGGTGTGCAACTGCTTCCAATTCTGTTTTACAAAACCTACATTTGTCTGTTTCTCCCACATGTTTAATGGACTTTGTAAACCATCGTGTATGTAGCCGACTATCTTGGGCTGCCAGTATTGACCTTTGACCTTTCATCTGTTGCTTTGAATTTGCCTCTCCTTAACCATTCCTGTGTTCGATCCTGATCAACATGGGGTTTTTCCAGAAGTTTTCTATACTTGCAACTGCTATATTTATGCATTTTCCACATTTCTTTCCTTGTCATCTGGTTCGACACCTTGTATTATTCTGTTTTTTTGGCACATTCAGTTGCTGCCTAATTTTTATCTACTTGTGGTTTGATTTCCATTCTTGCTTGACGGTGATATGCTTCTGCTAGTCTAAGCAGGGAAATCATCTTAGATTTATTCTCCTCATGTTTCAAAACTTTCACTACATTTGCATCTTGTGAGGTCAGCAGATATGTGTGCAGTCCCATGATTACATAGCTATACATGTAATCAGTTTCAAGGAGGCCCATACCTCCTTTGGAAAGGGGAATATATAATCTTGGTATGCACTGATTTTTATAAATCATTTGGTGAGCACGAATCATCCTTCTTGTTTTCCTGGCTAATCTATCCAACATGTTTTAGGGCCAGTCAGTCACTCCAAAACTGTAAGTTAGGACACGAAGAGCAAATTGATTTATAGCTTGGATTTTGCTCCTAGATGTCAACTCTGTTCTCAGGGTTAATTTAAGTCTTGTAAAATATTCCTTACTAAATTTTATTCATGTTATACATTTTTTAAGCACTCTTTTATCCATGAATGTGGGATACTAACAAGTGCTTTTTTTATAGTCAATCCATGCCATACTTAGATTCTTCCCCTTTTTACAGTTCTCCACTATGGTTTTGTTTAACAACAAATGATCCTTTGTTCCTTATGACTTTCTTTTATTGCCCTTTTGTTCTATTGTCATAATTGAGTTTTCTTCTAAATGACTGTAAACTCTGTTGGCATCAATTCCAGTGTATAGTTTGTACGTCGTCAGAAGGCAAGTTATTGGTCTATAATTTTTAGGGTAGCTTGCAGGTTCACTCTTAAGTAGGAGCATTGTTTTTCCTGTTGTTAGCCAGGTTGGTGTCTGTTTGGGGTGTTCACATAAATAGGTCTTACTCATGGCTAAATCTTCATGCAAAGATGTTAATACTTTTAACCAGAATTTAGGTACTGCATCTGGGCCTGGGGTTTTCCAATTATAGGCTTTTCTTAACTCTGTTTCAATCTCTCTGGCTGTTACTTCATCCCATTTCATATCCTGTACTTTTAAACTAGCGCCTTCTGTGTGGAGTTTGCATGCCTTCCCCGTTGTCGAGTGACGTTAAAGGCATGCAGGTAGGTGCGAGCGTGAATGGACGTGCCTTCGTTGAAGGTTGGGCGTTGGGCTGGCAACTCGGCACTGTAAAAATCCACTGCCAATCATGAACGGACCTGAGTTCCTCTGTGGCAACCCCTAACTGGGAAAAGGCCGAAAGACATACAATTCTTTCTTTTACTTCTTCTATCCATTTAGTATCTTTGTTATGTTCCACGGGATCTTCATAAATACTTCTCCAAAATGTATCTATTGCTTCTTTTTTGGTGGTCTTTCAATTCCTTTTGCCTTATTTCCATATTCTCTATATATGGCTCAGTATAGGTGGCTCCATTTACAATGACCTCTGAACGCAATTGTGTATTACCTTTGAGGTCGCGGACATAGCTAAAGAATACGTTGTGGTTGTCCTTGGCCTCGGAGGCCAAATTTACCTCAAATTTGGCTTTGGTAGACTTTATTTGTTCTCTAAGTTGTTTGTTTTATGATATTCACAAAATGTCTGGCTCTAGTAACTGCCTTTTGCCGAATGCAGGGAATCCACATTTATCTTTATTTGTATGATTGCATCATCTTACTACAGTCAACTCAAAGACACCCAAGCATTCCTTCTCTTAGCCATAAATCTTTTTTTTTTTTTTTTCAAAATATGGGCTTGAAACTCAACCTGGGGAAATCTTCCTTAACTCCTTCATGCAGGTTTACATCTCTGGGATTTCTATTAGACATTTCTCTCATGATGGTATAGCTCCCTCCAGAAAAGGTTTTGTTTTACCATCTACAGTTTCTGGATCTGGCTTAACAGTTAGTGGGCACTGCAATGGAATATCTCAGAATTCTAGGCTATATGGCTTCAATTATTCTAATGTTTCCCTTAGACAGATTCCATATGAGGAAGTAACAGTGGTTCCTCAAATCAGTCTAGACCCATCACCAGCATCATCTATCCTTTCCTTCCCCAGTCCTAGGATTGGTAAAAAAGGAACTTTTATGGTAGACAGATCATATCCATTTGAATCCAGGTCTTCCTCTTTCTCCTCCCTCCCCTACCCAGTATGTAATAACAGAGGCTTCAAACTTTGCCAGGGGAGTAGATCCAAGGGCATCACAGCCCAAGGGACTTGGGATACACATTTCAAGATGAAAATTATCATCCTAAAGGAAATGATGACCCTGATAAAAGCATTAAAAGCCTTAAGTCAACTGTTACCTCCAGGACCACTATTTATTATTACAGACTATCACTATGATGTGGTACATAAACAGACAAGGGAGAATCAGATCTTACCCCCCTGTACAGAATAACCATGATTGTCTGGCAAGTCACAAACCAGTAGTCTCTCCCATCAGGCAACTTGCATTCCATCAGAGTAGAACACTGTTGCAGACACTCTGAGCAGATCTAGGATAGACCCCCGTGAACGGATTTTACACCCAGAGATCTAGGAGATTTTCTACATGGAGAACTCCCCAGTTAATTCTGTTTGCCTCCATTCACAACAGACAATTAAAAAAATTGTATCTGGACAACATGCACAAAGCCCTGGAAAACAGATGCTTTTTATTTCCCACAGACAGAAATGTACCTCTTTTCCCCTCCCCCCTCCTCCTTTCCTCTGATAACAAGAGTTCTTCTAAAGATGCAGAAATATTCTCCAGTGACCTTTCTGGTAACTCCCTTATGGCCCAAAAACATTGTTTCTCCCTTCTCATGAAACCAGAACTGAAGTGCTGCAGCTCTCTTTGTGTGGCATAAACTGTAGCAGCTGTTTACTACAAGGAAAAAGAGCTTATTTTTGCCCCTCAATTTAAAGTTGGGGGGTGCACGAGCCTGAGACAACAAAGGGCACAAACATAAAAATAGCTAGCTATACCTCTGCTCCATTCCTTCAAAATCAGGAATGCCCATTTATCCCAAAAAATCAATCACACTTGTTTCTGCCCAATCTGTTTGAAATGCTATCATAAAATGTAATAGAACCAATACCCAGATCCCAGCAAGGGGAAGGATTTTACTTCAGGAATTACCACAAGCTCCCTTCAGAGTGGACCTACTCACACATGACAAGGGATCACACTGATCCACCTCAACACTGCAGAACCTAGCTCTGACTGTCTGGACGGTAGGTTTTTGATTCTATTTTGGTAACTTTTTTCAGAAGCTCTGAAACAGGTGTTAAATGAGGGCAGAAATCCTGCTACTATAAAATCATACATAGCAAAGTGGATGAATTTTTTTGAGATGGCAAACAGTAGAGACCAGGACCCATCCAGAGCAGAGGCCATCTGCTTCTCTTGTATGTATGTGTATGTATATATATATATATATATATATATATATATATATATATATATATATATATATATATATATATTTCTCAAATCAGGCCTATCCTACACTTCTGTCAAGGTGCATCTATCAACCATTTCAGCTTATCTACCATTGGAACCCCCTTTCTATTCTGTTCCATATAAAACGATTTCTGAAAGGGGTTTTACATATCCAACCACCTTGGAAACAGGTGTCGCCATCATGAGATTTTAACTGTCTTTTAGAAAAGCTAATGTTTCCCCCATTTGAACCAGCTTCAGAGGCTGACTTAAAGTTTTTGATTTTGAAAATTGTTTTGATTACTATTCTGACTTCTGCCAGAAGAGTTTTTGAGTTGTAAACTCTCACGTCTATCCATCCCTTTTTGATCTTTTACAGGGACAGGGTGACCGTAACAACCAACCTTTCCTTAATTCCCAAGGTTATGGCTGAGTTTCCCTTAAGTTAATCTATTCATTTACTTGTATTTTTACCTGAATCCAAAACTAGATGAAAAATAATTCTATGTACTTTGGATGTCCACAGGCAAATTGGGTACCACTTGGACAAGAATAAAGACTTCTTCACTTCTGACCAGCTTTTCATTTCCTTTGATGGAAAGAAAAAAGGGACAACCAGTGTCAAAGCAGACTATTTCAAAACTCTATCCATTTCTGTTATGCTCATCCTGGAAAGAGCACCCCCCCCCCGAAGGTCAAGGCTTACTCTACTAGAGCTATGCCTAGTTCTGGGACTTTCTGAAAAAGCTGTAGACTCTAGAGCAATAGAGGCAGCAACTTAATCATCTGTGCATACTTTTACTAAACACTATACATATTTTCCTGGGGCAGAACAGAGTTTGCTAGGTCTATTCTCCAGAGGCTACCGGACTCTGGTACTTGTTCTCCAATCTTTACTAAGATTTTACAATCTTCCATAAAGCTTTATGCTACTGCAATAGTGATCCAATAATGAACATAGTAAAGTTGTGTAAGTTAACTGACCATAACAGTAGATGTTTAAATAGATAAAATCAATTCACCACACCCACTCTGATTTTACTTATTTTTTGTTTTATGACAGATATTTTTTTCTCTCATATATTTCCCCAAGGCTGGGATAGGGTTCCCTTCCCTTCTTTCTGATATGGCATATGTTTACAGATTTGAACCTTTTGGACACACTTTGTTCTGGTTATAGCCTTCCTTAGTTAGCAAGGAATGCAAGAAAGCTCTGAATTTTGGCATGCATGTGTTTTTTTTTTTGTTTTGTTTTTTTATATCAGGCGCCTTTTTGCTTCTTCAGACATACAGTGCTCATGGAAGGTGTCCAGAAGTTTTTGTATACTGGCTAGACATCCAGTTTTTAGCAGGACAAATTCTATATAACTTTATACAGTGGGAACTGCTACTGCAACTTTCATCTATTTAAGCATCTAGGGTTTTGGTATGTTTACTTACACAGCTGTACTTTCCTCCACTTGTCAAGAGAAGTTGTTCATCAAAGAGTATGAGTTCCACAATAGCGAGGTGGAGTTTATAGGTAGTTCCCCTCCTAATTTGGTCCAAAATCCCTCCAGTTTGCCATTTAGCTAAAGAAGGAAGGGTGCATGCAGTAATCTCTTATGCAAAGAGGTAATGCACATCAGTCAGCATCACTTTCTCAGTTTCACATCCCAGGTAAAATGAATGTGCTAGAGACTTTCTGAGGTGCTCTTCCAATCATCTCTTGATGTTGTTGGATAAGAAGATATGCCCAAATGCTACGGTGTCTTCACTTCTTGGGAGAATATAATATTCCCTCTCTCTTTTTATTCTCAGTGCATCAGGCAAAGGGAAGTTTTTGGTGGGTACATTCTCCATCCAGCTGCAAAGAACATTCATGTATACTTTACCCTCAAATTCCACACTTTATTGCAAAATTAACAGAATAAAAAGCAACCAATCCTTATAATGACTTATTGGCTAAGGGTGTGGTTTCAGGCTCTCGGGTACCTGGCCATACAGGAAAAAGTCATCCTGTTCTGTCTAGGATGGGTCATCCCATATTTGGGGTTTCATTTCATTCATACTCATGCCTAGTTTCTGCTGTATGTCTCTTAACCTGCAGGCCTTTCAATGGGGTAATCTGAGGTGCCCGAAGCTACCACAAAGCCTTCCACAGAACAGATGAACTCTACCAAATTGTGATAGATCTTGGTTAGTCCCATCATCCCATATATTATCAAAATAATTGGTTAAATCCTTCACTAGTGGCATAGACGGATAAATCCCTGACGACAGCCTAGGTGAGTAGAGTTGAAATAATGGTTTGGGTGTTTGAGGGCATGGGCAGGGAGGATGGGTGTGCCCATCTTGGGGCAGTTTATACTGATACTGCATACAGGGTCACACAAGAAAGTGGAAGTTCATTAGGCAACTGGGGACTGGGCTGTGAGGATGAGAATGTGTCCAGTACCCAAGCCAGTGATGGTAGCTTCTGTCAGTGCATGTGGGGGGCATGCATGCACAGAATAAGGAGGTGTAGATGGCTCCTACAGAGATGGGAGGACACACATACTCACCAGGAATTGGGGTTAGTTTCTTAAATGAAAAATAACATCTTTGCCAGGATACCAGTGAGAGCACGAAGCACCCTTATGGATGCTTGGATGATGGCCCCTTAGAGACTTGATGGTCAGCAGGCATGGGGTCAAAAACAGTACAATACATTTAAAAAATAAAATAATTGGTTAATCTTTGCCTTAAATTCTGACTTCTTCAGATCATGTTTGTGGCAAAAGGTTTAACTCTATTGATTCTCCTTTCTTTACTTATCTTACCTGTGTTTGCCCATCAGGGCAGTTTTGCGAATCAGACATTTATCTTCAATGGGTTCTTTTGGCAAGTTGGCAAACTGTGATGACTGTTATCTTTACACTGAACAGCTACTAAGGTGTGAATATGTTAGTGGAGCCTGCAACAAATGGCATGACAACATGACAGTTTGTTCCACAGAGAGGTAACTTTTCCAAGTATCATCATAGCTGTAGAGTGATAGAAATAGTCCTTTTACAGATTCTGCTCTGTAGTGCTAATCTGTAGATCATCATACTATCTCTTTCTGACTTAGCTGGTAAAGCTCTTGTAGCTTAAAATTATAGTGGAAAATATGAATAGTCTAAATGTGTTTTGTATGTAGCCAGTCACAATTCAGGTATTGTATATCAGCAGTTACCACTGCTTGTGAATTTTTTTTTTTTTTTGCTAGTCCTGGCTGCTGTTTGAGAGAGCTATATAACTCATACATCACTGCAAAGGCATGGATGCTTAGGTCATCTGTTTTCTTCTAAGTCTTTTTGCCCTTCCTTCCTGCCATCCACCAAGCCCCTTCCACCTGCTCAAGTAACTGCTCCCCCCTGACACCTCAGTTATTGTACTTCACAACTCCTCATGAACAATTCCACTCTTCACTGGAAAATTGCCACATGACACCTACAACTTTGGTCACCCTAGGTGACTAAGAGCTGGAATGAGAGCTGAATGGCAGGTAAGACATCATCCAGACAGCCATGAAAGGTAGATGTTTTCTGCAGGCTTTTGTTTCCTAAATCACCCTGCCATCTGAAAAGAGAGTATAGTGGTTTACTGAACTGAATTTTATTAGAAAATGGATAGTCAGCTTGTTTTGACAAACATAGCTACAATCATTTTTTGTAAATAGTTAATCTCTGGAGAAATCAGTTGTATCCATTGTAAGTGGTAGTCCTTTTTAAAGTGTTGGTGCAGCCTCACAAAAAGTAAAATAAATAAACAGTAATAATAAAGGGTGAGTGTGTATTGTGGCAAAGGCCCTAACCTCAGAAAGCACCTCATGGGCTGTCAAGTATACGTGCTTAATTTGCATTTTTTTAATGTTTTAGTTGTTGATGTAGTTAGTGTTACATTCTTTATTTTGTGCTAATGATGATGGTATGCATGATCGATGTTAAGTGCATTGGGTTACATTTTTTGCATAGGAATCTAGGTACGTTAAACCCAGTTTGTTTACTTAACTTTGCATCTGCCCAGGAACTTCTACAGTGCCGCCGCCATAGGACTCACATGTATTTGCACTCATGCCGAAATGTGGCTACTGTATTACACACAGCTGGTTGAGCAAACAGGCTTCTGCATGCAGATATATACCTGTCTCCACTAGGTGCTAGTTGTGCATTAGGAGAGACTGCCTTCCTCCTCCAGGATGGGTGAGCTGGCATCAGCCACTCACTCCCACCCTACCTCACCGGCTCATCCAGCACCTGGATTGCTAATTTATCCTGTGGGGCATCCTGGTCACAGTTGGGGCTTCATGCCTGTCAGTCATCTACTGTTATTGTGTGCACCTCACTTTCTAATATATTATTTTTATAAATATATACTACATTCTCTTTTAGAAGAAAAACACATTAGCAGCAAATCTGTTATGACTCTACTAGTTTGCTGATTTAGAAATTCATTGTACGGACAACTGTAGTGATCCTGTACATTGATTTTATTTTGATCTTTGAGTAACTGTCTTCTTTGAACATAATTAAACAGGGAAAACCTCAACTTTAATTTGGACTTAGATTGTCAGAGAAAAAAGTTAACATTAAATCACTAGTTTCCAAGTTTATCATTAAATATTATTTTACTTAACTGATTGTTCAGCAGTTTGACAGCTTTGTATAGATGACACTGTCTCCCCTTTCTTTTGCAGGACTTGTATGTTGTTTTGGTGGAAGAAGTTTCCTTAGCAATCAGCAGACAGTACCTGACATAATAATTACACCTCCTACCCCTACAACGAGTCTAACAGAAACATGGGTTACAGGACATAAAAACCTCAGTGAGATTCAGACTCCTGAATATTCATTTACCTTGACAATGTTATAGAAGATGGAAGAAAAAGATTGTTTACATTTCAAATATTATTTTTTAACAACAGAAACGAAAGTATTTACTTATGAAACTGTTGTTGGGTCAAATGTGGCTTTCAACGAGTATCAGATTTATTGTTTATTTAGATTGTTATGCTCTTTGGAAGTATGACATACATTTACAACAAAACATGAATGGTATGTTAACCAAAATGTGTGTTGTTATTGATCTCTCTTTATAGTAAGCAACAGCTCATATCTGGCTGATCATGAAAAAGACTGGGCATTACATATTAGTAACAGGAGGGAAACTTTAAAAATAAATCATATCATCTGCATCTACTCAATTTCTGTTTCCCCTGGTCTGGCCAGACTTTCCAGGCTGCCCCCTTTTTCTTTACAAAGGCTAGCTGGACTAGTGACACACACACACACACACACACACATATATATATATAGAGAAAGAGAGAGAGAAATGAATAGATATAGATATATATGCATGTGTGTGTGTGTGTGTGTGTGTGTGTGTGTATGTGTATATATCTTCAGTCCTTCTAACCTTTTGAATAATGTTGGTCCCTCAGATTTGTGCCACAGATTTCTTCTGAGTAATTTACCTCTTTATACTTGCATGTGTTATTTCTTTTTAAATCTAAAAAAAACAGAAAAATCTTCAGCTTGACTTTTCTTGAAGTTATTCTTTTCACCCTAAATCAGTCAGCAAATACGTTTGCAGTGCACAAACTGCATTTGAAGATTACCACATCCAGTATCTGCTTTGTTCAGAACTAAGTGTATATTTGAATTTTGTGGGTGTCAACAGGATTGCAAAAATCAACGTTCTACAAATTAAAGGTCTTAAAAGGCAGCTTCCACCAAAGCAAACTGGACTGCATGCTTCCATTTTGGGAAAAAAACTATTGGACATTGTGGGGGTAGCAGCTTTATCCCTCCCACACCTCTGAATTTAAGTATATTTATTCCAAGATCATACAGCCGGAGAAAGGTCTGTTTGGCAAAAAAACATGTTTCCCTGTCTCTCCAGTACTTTGTGAATGGGATTACAAATGGCTATTTGCATGATGGCAGATTCAAAGTATTACATTCATAGATTTGTTTTTCTCTGAAAAAATGTTCAGCAAATACCACACTACAAGTGACTTGGTAAGTCTTGTGTTATTTGCCAAAAGTTTATTAAAGTTTTAATAAGGCAAACAGAGTGACATTTTTTAGTGTTTTCATTTTTGAGAGCATGAAACATTTAAAATCAATATAGAGACTTTGCAGAAAATAAAGTTTCCTAAGCACAAGACTGGAGACGGGGGGGGTTTAGTGGGAAGAAGGAAGAAAGGAGTGCAGAGTGCTAAAGGGAAAATAAAGGAGTATTTGGATTTATGCATGAGTTTAGAAAGACTGCTGTTAAGCAACTGTTTTTGATAACTCCAGGGCACAAAAACTTTTAGCACAATGACTTTGGCAACAGATAATACAAAGGGTTGCCGCCAGACTTAGGGATCCTATGAAAAGAAAAATAAACTGAGATCCCATAGGGGTATTAGGAATACTTTGAAAATTTTATGAAAATTTGTATAAAGCAGTAGAATGTGGGAACCAAAAAAAAGAGCACAAATGGAAATATTTATGGAAGAATTAATTATGCAAAGGTTAGAGGAAGATAAGGCTCAACAACTAATATGTAAGATAAGAGATGAGATAAAAAAGTGATGTAAAATTAATCTGTAGGGAAGTCTCCAGAACAGATTGTATTCTTTTAGAAGTGAGGTGGAAAGAAATTGATAAAGATCTGGAAGATTTTAACTGTATTTTGAAAGGTGTGGGGATCACCAGCATCTTGGAAGACAGCTGTGGTGGCTATGTTACTCAAAGAGCTTAAAAACCTAGCAGACGCAATTTCATAGTGTCTGATTTCAATTTTAAATTATCATTATACAGTGTTTATCGCTACAGTAGCTGAAAGAATGGCAAAAGTGTTAACGAAAGTGACAGAAATGGATCAGTGTGATGTGGTGGTGAGGCAATCATTTAACAACATTAATAGAACAATGATGATCCAGAGGAAAGCAGAATGTAAGAAAATACCACTGTTGTTGGTGAGTCTTGATGCAGAGTAAACATTTGTCTGAGTAAGCTGGAATGAGTCAGGCAATGGAAGCATTTGCCTTCTTTGATACAATAATAAGGTTAATTTGGTGAACATATGAAGGATTAGAGGCAAGAAATAAAGTGGAAAGATTCCTTTTGCATTTTTGCTTAGAGAGTCCACTTCTATAATATATCTATTAAATGCAGCTGGTTTCAGCATGAAAGATCTCTTCATATCAATCTGAAAGCTATGAAATGCATTTGGAGCTTTAAAAGCATGTCAGAAGAACTTCCTTCTGGGTTACCTTCAAATCAGTAATAATGTGCTATACTAACATGTGGTGAGAGAGCAATAGTACTGTCCAACTCTGTGGTAGGACATTTCTTATCTTTCATTGTTAAATTTAGCACCGTCTTCAGCTTATAACAGTATCTGATATTGTCCTTTTCATTCATTCCTGAACTGATGGGTCTCGGATCCGACCTCAGATCAGGATAGGCCATATTTACTAGACTCTTGGATCCAACTCTCGAGCTCCTCCCTTTACCCATAATGCCCCAGTCACACTGCATTACCTCAGATCTCATTTGCCGCCTTATTGTAACAGATGCAGATTCTTCTTGAAGAGCTTTGGGGTGTATTTTAATTACAGTGAATGTAATTTTCTTTGAAGCTTTCTTATAGCCTTTTCCATTTTAGTCACCTCTTCTTTCCTTACCTTAGTATTATTTATTTATTTATTTTTATTTCTGTCACATTAGGGTTGTAATTTACTTTCCCTTCTGTTGTAGCTTCAGTAGTCTCAGTACCATTGTTGGTATTTATCTCTTCTTTATTTCTCTTCTTCCTACCTTTTAGAGGGTAATTCCCTACCCCTACCATCATTGGTAAAAAAAAAAATTCTGTGCTCCTGAGCTCTCTTTTTCTATTTTGTGATTGTGGCTGACAAACCCACTGGGTTTCAGAAATGCACTTCCTCTGGGCCCAAGATCCCCAATTCTGATGCCCACAGGGAGTGTGTTTATTGTCTGCGTGTTGCCCATTTAAATACCAAGTGCAGCATTTGTGCTGGATTTAATTCTAGGGCTTTTCGTGACCAACATAACAAACTTGTCCTAAAGGGTTTGTTACCATTCTCTTCTTCTTTTTCAGGGGCTCAAACCCCTGCCAAAAAAAAAACTAAGGCCTCTTTGGAGGCAAGAGAGTCTAGAAAGTGGTCTTCATCCCACTCTTCCAAGTCAGCTTCTACTTCACAACTCCTGCCAACATTTAGTAAAAGTTGCATTTAACACCCTGGGATTCAAAGTCGAAACAGTTGGATCTGACACCCTCAGATCTGACACTTACACAGCCTGAGTCTCCTAGGACCTGGTCCGCAGGGTTCTGTCTGGAGTCTATCTCTCCTTGATTCCATTCTCCCTTCCTACAAGAGACCCCGAGGAGAAAGTCTTGGCCCCAATCGACTAATTCCTCCATCAGGTCTTGCAGGAGCCCTTGTGAAGCCAAAGGTGATAGGAAAATGAGGAAGTTCCTCAGAGCTCAGATTCAGATGGCAGTTATACCGGCTCCAGCTCTAGCTCCCATCAGATCTGAGAGCCCCCTTCTGTTTCCCATACTGTGATTTCTTCTTCTCCAATCTGACCAGTGATTTCAGATCCGAGAACCTCAAGAGTGTCAACATAGGTTCATAGGTAAGTACTAGGCTATCTGCCCGAAGGCATTTATAAGCCTAGCTAGAATGTGTTGGCTTTCGCCACCCCCTTAGATTAGTTCCCTGTGCCTCTGTCCAGCAGAGCCACTGAAGTGATCCTGGGGTAAACTTTCTGTTTCCCATCCACTCGTCAAGGTTTCTCTTGAAGAGTGTTAGCGAGGAGCTCTGCCTGATTGGAATTTTGTTCCAAAGCATGGGAGGTCTCTGGGACAGGAATCTATCCCTCCAGCACGTCCTATTTATTTTTGTGGTGAGGTTTAGATCCCTAGAGCGTATGGCTCGAGGGGATAAGGTTTTCTTTAGTTGGAGCATGTCCATCAATTCTGGGTTGGACATGGCCTTGTATGTCAGGCAGAGATCACCTCTGAGTAGGCGGTATGTAACCGAGTACATAGGTTTATAGGTTGGTACTAGGCTATCAGCCCTAGGGCCTATACAAGCCTAGCCATAACAATTCCCTGGCTATTTCTTCCCACACTATTTATTTCCCTGGACCCCTGTCTAGCAGGGTGACTGACATGATCCCTGGGGTGAATTTCCTTTCTCCCATCCAATCGTCAAGGTTCCTTTTGAAGAGGGCCAAAGAAGTGCTTGAAATGTATGGACAGTCTATTCCAGAGTCTGGGGAGTCTCTGGGTCAGGAACCAATCGCTCCAGCATGTTTTGTTTTTTTGTGATGACAAGGTTTAGATCCCTGGAGTGTGTGGCTCTGAGGGATTGGGAAGTGTAGCATGTCCAACAGCTCTGGGTTTGACATGGCCTTGTATGTTAAGCAGAGATCACCTCTGAGTAGACAATATGCAACAGAGTATAGCTGGGGTTTTTTAAGGAGGTCAGCATAGGGCATTTGCTTTAGGCCTGTGATTCTTTTAGTGAGGTATTTCTGCGGCCTTTCCAGTTGTTGCAGATGTCTTGAGAGGTACATACTAAATGGGGCATTGTGTTCTATAATGGGTCTAATGAGGGATGAGTACAGTGGGACAATGACCTCCTTTTTTCTGGATGAAAAGCCCTTAGTGATGAGGTGTGCCACATAGAAGAATTTCCTGACTGTTGTGGCGCTGTGTCCCTAAGTCTCTTATCACACTTTTGGTGTTTAGTGTACTGCTACCTATGTGGTAATTCACGGGTATATGTTTTTTCCCAAAGGGGATAACTATACATTTCTTGGCATTGAGTTTGAGCCCATGGCTCTGGCACCAAGCATCTGTTTCTGCAAGGCCCTTTTGTAGAGTATCCACATCATTTGGGGATTCAGTAATGGCTCCCAGTTTGCAGTCATCTGCGAACTTTGTTAACCAGAGTCCCTTAGTGTTGGCCTGTACTTCAGAGAAGTAGATGCCAAACAAGAGCGGTCCCAAGACTAAACCCTGAGGTACTCCACTTATCATTTGTCTGGAGTTGGATTTGGAGTCGGCTATTTTTACAGTGTGGGTTCTGTCAGTAAGCCAGTTGGCAACCCATTGAGTGACGTAGGGATTAATGCCCAGCTTAGTCAGTCTATCTATGATTCCAGAGTGAGAGATGGTGTCAAAGGCCTTGGCAAGGTCCAGATAGGCTGTGTGGACCACCTTACCCTCGTCCACGGCTCTGGAGACTGATTCAAAAAAGTCAGTCTGGTTCAGGAGACAAGATCGGCCCTTCATGAACCCAAACTGAGTGGGATCCAGTGTTTGAAGGTTGCCAATGTCTTTGTTTATAAGTTCCATGATAATACATTCCATGGCCTTGCAGATCAGGCTCATCAGACTGATGGGGTGCTAGTTCCCAGGATCCAAGGTGGATCCCCCCTTGTGGAGTGGGATAACTGTAGCTGTTCGCCATTCAGTGGGCATGAAGCCTGAGGTGAGGCTATGATTAAGCATGACACATAGGTGAGGTGCTAGTTCATTTTGTAGTTCATGTAGTGCACAGCCCAGGATGTCATCTGGTCCCATGGATGCTGTTTTCTTAGTTTTGGAGAGCATGTTTTTTACCTGTGTGGCCGTTATTACTGGAATTTGGCAAACTTCCAGTATTGAGATGCGCCATTTATGGGGTGAGAGGGGGGTGAAGTTGGCACTGAATTGATCTGCCAGGTTATTGGCAAAATCCTTGGGATCAGTATATTTAATGCCATTCTTTTGTAGCTCAGAGCAGATCTGAGCATTGCCATTTAGATTCTTGACATAGTTATAGAATGCCTTGTGGTTGTCTTTGGAATCTTTGGCAATTTTATTTTCATTACTAGCTTTGGAGGGTTTTATGAGGGATCCCATCTTCTTACTGAGGCTGGTAAGGGAGTTTTTTGGATCCTGGGATTTTCCTCTTTTCTGCAACAGTTTCTTCCTTTTGTTGTAAAGTTTGTTTAGCAGGGGACCACCAGATTGGCTTCCTTTTTTTGGAGGAGAGCATCTTGGTTCTATTTGGGATGGCATGATTCATCCATGAGTGGATGTGCTCATACAGGGCCTTAGTGTAGGAGTCAGCAGTCGAACTTTCAGTTCCCGTCTGCATGGGTGTCATGAAGTTTGTCACTTCTGACTTGAGTAGCATGAGGTTGGCTTTGGGGAAATTTTTTATGGAGGTTTTCTTACTGGGGGTGGGGATAGGATGTGGATGTTAAGGGTGATTAGCTTATGGTCAGACCTGACCAACGAGGGGATGACCATAGGTGCAGACCATCGATTTCCCATGTTGGTAATTACCAGGTCTAGGATATTGGAGCCCCTGGTGGGACTGTGGATTAGTTGATCCATAGCTTTTGAATTTCTTCAGTTGAGCTGCATAGGGCATCTGTTTGAGGCCAGTGATCCTATTGGTGAGGTACTTCTGTGGTCTTTCCAGCTGTTTCAGGTGTCTTGTAAGGTACATCCCAAATGGGGCGTTGTACTCTATGATGGGTCTGATGAGTGATGAGTAGAGGGGCACAATTACCTCTTTTGAGCTGGATGCGAACCCTTTTGTGATTAGGTAGGCCACATAGAAGGATTTTCTAACCACTTTGACAATGTGATTATCAAAGGAGAGATTACTATCTACTTGGGTCCCCAGATCCCTTATTACGTCTTCTGTATTTAGGGGACTACCACCTATGTGGTAGTTTGTGGGTACTTTGTTTTTTCCAATGGGGGTGACTATGCTCTTTTTGGCATTTAGCTGGAGGTCATGATTTTGACACCAGGTATCCGTCTCAGTGAGACTCTTTTGGAGGATGTCTGTGTCAGCTGGAGAGTCAGTTATAGCCCCTAGTTTGCAGTTGTCTGCAAACTTGGTCAGCCATAGTCCTCCTGTAGTTGGTGTACCTCTGAGAAGTATATGCCAAACAGGAGGGGTCCTAGGACTGAGCCCTGGGGAACGCCACTTGTAACCGGTTTAGAGTCTGACCTAGCTCCCACAACTCTCACCATGTGGGTTCTGTCCGTGAGCCAGTTGGCAGCCCATCTTGTGATGTAGGAGTTTATGTTCAGGCTCTTGAGCTTGTCTAAAATACCAGAATGGGGAATGGTGTCGAAGGTCTTTGCGAGGTCAAGGTAGGCTGTGTGTACCACCTTTCCCTTGCCTATAGCCTTGGTAACTGTCTCAAAGAAGTCCACCAGGTTTAGGAGGCATGATCTTCCCTTAACAAAGCTGAACTGGGTAGGGTCCAGTGTTTGGAGGTTCCCAATGTCTCTGTTAATGAGTTCCATGATGATGCGCTCCATAGCTTTGCAGACCAAGCTAGTCAGCCTTATAGGGCGATAGTTCCAGGGGTCTGTTGTGGCTCCACCTTTGTGGAGTGGAATAATTGTTGCTGTGTGCCACTCTATGGGTATGTAGCCTGTGGAGAGGCTGAGTTTGAACAGTGTGTTTAGGTGAGGGGTTAGTTTGTCTTTGAGCTCATGTAGGACGCAGCCTGAGACACCATCCGGTCCCATTGATGCTGTGTTTTTGGCTTTGGAGAGGGCTGTTTTCACCTGAGTGTCTGTGATTTCAGGGGCTCTACATTCTTCGGATATGGTTATGGGCCCTTTTGGGGGTGAGAGGGGGGTGAAATTTGCACTGAACCTGTTTGCCAGGATATTGGCGATATCAGTCGGTTCAGTGTATTTTGTGCCATTCTGCACTAACTCCAAGCAGATTACTTTTCTGTTCAGATATGAAGCATTTTAAAAGAAACCAAGAGACCGATAACATGGGAGCCTTACCTTCTAAAATGGAAAAGAGTTGTTTCTTGAATGTCCACAAAGGGATTAGACCTTTGAAGTTCCAGCACCAAGGATATTAGACTACTTCAACCATCTTTATGAGTCA
The DNA here is from genome assembly GCF_019279795.1 of Protopterus annectens. NCBI lineage: Eukaryota > Metazoa > Chordata > Ceratodontiformes > Protopteridae > Protopterus > Protopterus annectens. Next base: position 124,441,921 of record NC_056742.1, on the reverse strand, counting down.
AGACTTGACAAACTCGTTTGTCAAAGTTCATGTCTCTGCATTCTGTTTTTTAATTTATCCTCAGATAACAGAGTATCCCTCATCTGAAGCATTTCTGAAAGATGTTCTAATTTTTAGACCATCAAAAAGTCACACCAGTGCATGCTGTGATTTAATATTTAAGAAAATGAACCTTACCTCCCTCTGAATCGGCAGATTCAGTGAGCATTAAGTACATTTCCTGGAAAACTCTCTATTTGCATTACCTCCAGTGATAATTTCCAAGCCCTAAATTCTTGTGTACTTATCACCTTATGCATTATTCTATAATAAAAGACTGTCATTAAAAAATAATTATTCATCTGAAGTTGTTAATCTTCTTCCATTTTTCACTGATGGGTATGGTACCGAACCCTCAGAACTGAGTCGGCCAAATACCAAGCTAGCGTACATCAAACTCTCGAGCCATGCTACTACCCACAATGCCCTTTATCCCATACCCCAGATCTCGTTTGCCACGCAGCCATATAGCAGCATTTTCACCGAGCTCTCCAGCTAAGTAGTTTTGACTTGTATAAAGTGTGTATTTTTCCACTAATTTTTCTACTAGTGTCTTTCTCATAGTCTAGCTCTACCCACAAGCAGGGAGGGACCAGATCTTACCCCCTTTGCCAGGAAGCTATGAGAATTTGGCAGTGGGCGATAGCTTCCAACCATTTCCTGATTGCTACACACATCCCGGGGAGTTCCAACGTGATTGCGGACAGGCTGAGCAGATGCATCTTGCTTCCTCATGAGTGATCTCTCAACCCGAGAGTGGTAGAGGAAATTTTCAGCTGCTGGGGCCAGCCTTGTTGCGATCTGTTTGCCTCCCCCTCCAATACAAAGTGCAGCAGCTACTTTGCTCTCTTTCCTCCACACGGGGAGTCCCCGAGAGATGCTCTGACTCATGATTGGCCCACGGGTCTCCTGTACGCTTATCCTCCCATCCCCTTGATACCCTTGGTCTTAAGGAAAGCTACTCGGTTGAGAAGCAGAATGATTCTCATTGCTCTGTTCTGGCCTCAACAGGTTTGGTTCCCCTTCCTTCAGCCACACCTGCTCCAACCTCCTTGGATCCTGGACTTCCATCAGGATCTCATTTCTCACCCCCAAGGGTTGTCATCTCCAAATCTGACCACACACAACCTGACAGCTTGGTTGCTCCACTTCCGTTAGTAGCCAGGCTTGAATCACTCTTTTCTCCAGTACAAAATATTATTTTGGCCTCCCATAAACCTTCTACCAGAAAACTTTATAAAGACAAGTGGAAACGCTTTTCCTTGTGGGCACAAGAGCTGTCTCTGGATCCTGTCTCTGTTCCAGTAGCTACAGTTCTTCAATACCTGACCGATCTTTTCCTTAATGGGGCTTCTGCATCCATGATTCGGGTGCATCTAGCTGCCATCTCCAAGTTCCATCATGGTTCTGATGGAATTCCTATTATATCTTCTCGTCTGTGTAAGACCTTCTTGAAGGGGATTTTTCATTCTAGACCTCCCATTAGGCAACCTGTGGAATCATGGAATCTGTCTAGGGTGCTTCAAACTTTGGCTCTACCTCCCTTCAAGCCGGCTGCAACCTGTGATGTGAAATTTCTGTCCTGGAAGACCTTGTTTCTGGTAGCAGTTACTTCAGCCAGACATGTAGCAGAGCTGCAAGCATTATGCATTGAGTCCTTATTTGATTTTCCATAAGGACAGAGTATCACTTCACACCTATCCCACTTTCTTACCCAAGGTGGTTTTGGAATTCTCTGTTAATCAGTCCATTGAGTTGCCCGTGTTTTTCCCTAATTATACCAACAAAGGGGAATACTGTCTCCATTCCTTGGATGTCCACAAACAGTTATGTTTTTATTTGGACAGGACAAAGTCATTTCATAAGTCAGATCAGCTTTTTGTTGCCTTTGCGGGCTCTAGAATGGGATCGGCAGTGTCTAAGGTTACCTTGTCTAAATGGCTTAGGGATTGCATCTCCTTTGTTTATTCTCTGGAGGAGGAATCAGCTCCTGGCCGCATTAAACCTCATTCCACTAGAGCTGTGGCCGCTTTCATGCTAGGGCTTCCATGGATGATATTTGTGCAGCCGCCACTTGGGCTAAACCCCATACCTTTATCAAGCATTACAAATTGGATCTGATCTCTAGGGGAAGAGCTGCCTTTGGCTCAATGGTACTCCAGAATGTTCTTCCTGGCAGCCTTTGGCTCCTGACCATCTAACTCCTGGGTGACAACGCCCACCAATGAACTTACAGGTTTGATCACTAATGGATGTGGGAGACCCCGGATTCCATTGAACCTGTTCCCCGGAGACCAAATAAAATTATTATTGCCCATCTGACAAAGCCTTCTGGATGAAAGGGGTTGAAGTGGATACCATGGTCACGGCAGTGGCGACCAAGAAAGAACTTTCAGAGGAGGGTTAAACTATTGATCCTCCTAATAAGGATTCCAGGACAATGGATAGATGCAGGAAGTGAGTGCTTTCTTCAGCGACCTTCGCCTTGCGATCACTGAATTATCTTTCTCATTTTGCCAAGTTGCAAAGAGATCTGATCAAGGAACTGTCAGGTACCCTTTAAGGAGAAGTATCTGAGGAAGCAAGAGAAAAGGTAGCTTTCCAGTTAGCAACAATACATTCTGTAGCCAACTCTTCCATGAAGCTCATCATGCATGCAGCCAAAGGAACGAGTCGAGAGGTGGGTTCCAGCATATCTGTAAGGAGGCATGCCTGGATGCACCTGTGTGATTTTGCAGAGCCTTTTAAGTCTTTGTTCGTCAGCGCACCATTTGACGACACTTCAGTTTTTGGTCCCAAGGTCAAAGATATGCTATACAGCTGTGAAAAAAAAGGTAAGACTCTTTCTGCCATGGGCATATGTTGTTCAGCTCCTCAAAGACCTTATTCTAAAGGTCAGAGAGGCAGTGAAAAAATTTGGTTCAGAAAGTCTCAGGAGTCTTACTAAGACACATGTGGAGAATTTTCCCCCAGAAGCAGAGGGGGGAACAATAATGGAAGATGCCACCCTTGTAGCAGAGGAGGTCAGCAGAACTAAGGGTCCTCCAAGTCTTTCTTCAGGAAATCCTTTCAGTGCTCCTGAAAGGAGGCCAGATTGTCCACCTCTGGAGGCAATTGGGGCTTTACTTTCCCTGCCCTGGAGAGCCTGCCAAAGGTAACTTCTGATATGTGGGTGAAGAGGATAATATCCAGGGGTTACCAAATTCCCTTCTCTCAAATCCCCCCCTAACAGGAAAATCCCAGATGTTCCACTCTGTCAAAGGGATCAAGCAGTCATTTGAATTCAAAAACTTCTGGAAAAAAAGTGTCATTAAAGATGTCCCCTGAGACCAGAGAGAATTCGGAACTTACTCAAGTTTCTTTTTGGTTCCATAGAAAACAGAAGACTGGAGACCAATTCTGGATGTCAGCAGATTGAACAAGTCAGTTTGATGTTGCAAGTTCCAAGTGGTCAGGGTGCAGTTCATACTTCCTTTCTGGAACAAGACAATTGAATGTGTTCTATAGATCTTCAGGATGCATATTACCATATAAAATTGGACAGATGCTCCAGAAGATAGCTACGCTTCTGGTTGAGAGCCAGTCATTACCAGTTCAGAGCACTGTCCTTTGGTCTCACTACCACCCAAGAGTGTTCACTGAATGCATGGCAGTGGTTGAGGCTCACCTGAGATGACAAGGATTGTGGGTGTTTCATTATTTAGAACACTGGCTCATATCTGCCCTGACCAGGCATCTACTTATCCATGCAAGAGACTCTGTTCTTCAAATCTGTACGCAACTAGGCATAACCATAAATTACAAAAATCACATCTGGATCCTTCTCAAACACTAGAGTTCATAGGAGCACTACTTGACACCACTCAGATGATTGCAAACCCCCCCTCCCCAGAGTGTTAACATTCAGGCAGCAGATACACAGATTAATCAGAAACAAGAAGGTAGCTGCTCATCATGTTCTGCAGGCTTTAAGATCAATGGCTATAACAATAGTGCTAGTTCCATTAGCCAGATTTCACATGCAAATACTTCAATGGCTTCTAGCTGTTCAATGGTCAAATATCCACCAACCGATGTCTCGCCAAATTCTCATAACAGACACATGCAAAAGGACCCTCTCGAGGTGTATATGCTCAGAGCAGTTGATGCAAGGTCGACCCTTTGTTCCCCCAGCCACAGGCCACAGTGACCATGGATGCTTCCCAGAAAGGGTGGGGTGGGCATTATGTCGGGAAGACAATCTAAGGAACCTGGCCTGAAAATGAGGTCAATCTGCACGTAAACATTCTGGAGATGAGGGCAGTGCTTCTAGTGTTGCAGGCATTTCAGACTGCACTTCCTCCTAGAACAGTGGTGATCCAATCAGACAACGTGTCAGTAGTCTGGTAGATAAACAAACAAGGAGGAACCAGATCATATCCTCTGTGTCAAGAAGAGCTCTGAGTGTGGCAATGGGTGATCTCATCTAACTGCTTTCTTTTAGCAACACACACTCCAGGAAAGTCCAACGTGATAGTGGACAAGTTGAACAGATCCATTCTCATGCCTCACAAGTAGTCCCTGAACCAGACAGTAGTGGAGGACATTTTCTGCAGCTGGTGCTAGCCTTGCTGTGACTTCTTTGCTTCTCCTCTAAATAAATGCAGCAGCTACTTCACCCTAATCTCCCCACCAGGGGAGTCCCCGAGGGATGCTCTCATACATAATTGGCCTCCTGGTCTATTGCATGCCTTTCTTCATAACTCCTTGATTCCCAGATTCCTTCAGAAAGCCAACAGGTTGAAGTGAACAGTCCCCAGAGGATGCTCACATACACAATTGGCCTCCGGGTCTATTGTATACCTTTCGACTATCCCCTTGATTCCCAAATTCCTTCAAAAAGCCAACAGGTTGAAGAGAACAGTAATCCTCATTGCCCCATATTGGCCTCAACAAATCTTGTTTCCATTCCTCTGGCCTCGTCTACAGAAGGAACCTTGGATTTTGGAACCCATTCTGGACCATCTGTCACATCTGACAGGAATGATTCATCCCAGCCTTCACAACCTCAAACTGACAGCTTGGTTCCTCCAGTTCCATTGATTGCCAGACAATCCATGCTGTCGTCACCAGTCTGTCATATTTTGATGTCCTCTCATAAGTCATCCACTCAAAAACTTTATAGGAGTAAATGGAAGAGGTTTGTAATTTGGGCTCAACAGCATACTGTAGATCCTCTCACAGCTCCTGTTCACTCTGTTCTAGAATTTTTAACCCACCTTTCCAATAATGGAGCAGATGCCTCTACAATTAAAGTACAATTAGCAGCCATTTCAAATTTTCACATTGAGATGGATAACTTATGTCTCAATTCCCACAAACTTTGCAAACTCTTCTTGAAAGGGACCCTGTTGTTAAGGCCTCCCCACAAGGCTCCCTCTCCACATGGGACCTTAATTTGGTACTATGTCTTATTGTTTAGCCCCCATCTGAATCTCCAGTGACCTAAGTTTCTATCTTGGAAAGCTATCTTTTTGGTGGCTATCACATCTGCAAGAAGAATATCAGAAATATAGGCACTATCTTCCCAGTCCTTATATTTTATTTTATTTTTCATAAAAAAAGAGTCTCTTTGAGTACCAATCCCTCCTTTCTGCCCAAAGTTGTTTCACAAACAAATATTAGTCTTTCCACACATTTACCTGTTTTCTTTCCTAACTTCAGCAATACAGGTGAAACTGTTCTACATTTGTTAGATGTCCATAGAATTACATTTCTATTTGCATAGGAATAAAGAGTTTCATAAAGCAAGTCAATTGTTTATTGCCTTTGCAGACCCTAGAAAATGGCTACCAATATCCAAAGTTACCTTGTCAAAATGGCTCTTTCATTGTATTTCTTTTATTTACACAACAAAAGGTATAAATCCTTCCAAACATATTAGAGCTCACTCAACCAGGGCCATGGCCACATCCACAGTCTTCCAGACCAATGCCTCCATGGACAAGATTTGTGCAGCAGCCGTATGGGCAAACTATCATACCTTTATCACTCATTACAAGTTGGATTTGGTCACCAGGGGAAGAGCCTCTTCTGGTTCGATGGTTCTAAGAAACATCCTCCCGTGAGTCTGCCGGGATAAAGGCTGCTGGGGACTTGGTCTCATATGTGAGGACGAGATGAAAAATTGACAATATCAGATAAAGAATTTATGCACTCATCATAATATTCCATCTGTATTATTGATTTTTTTCATCTCTTCGCATATCCCCTCTCTCCAACTCCCTTCCTTGAGTTTTCTGGTTAAACAGGAATCAAAATTCTGGCCATTTTTTTATTATCTCCAGTAATCCAAAAATATCTTCTTAAATTTTTTTCAACATTAAAGTTCAATTCTTTCTTCTATGGAAATAATTCTAGTAAACAAGATTGAGGTAACAGGGAGAGTTGCACTATGGGTAAGGTGAGGTATCCAATAGCTTTTTGGTTGCCACAAGCTTAGTAATGACCAAGTCAGATCTGATGGATCAGATCCAGACCCATATGTGAGCAGAGATGAAAGAAATTGACAATACAGATTGGAACGTTATGGTGAGTAGATAACTTTTTTTTTGTGTCTTTCCCCTACACTGAACACTGTATGCCTAGGAGACAGTTTCCAATGTCTCCTATCTCTGTTGATACACAGTAATTTTGGACAGGTGGCATGGGGTCACACAGGAGAATTTCTAAACCAGAACTCAGTCACCTTCCATTCCACACACCATCCTTATCAGTTTGCACAATCCTTTTAGTAATGAGTTTATTTCTAGACAAAAAAGGCAATGGACTGGATCCTCTCCCACTCAAAGAGGACAAAGTTGCTATTTTGAGATTTTCCTTTTTTCAAAAAAGGACAGTAGTTCTGTACTTTTCAGATTAAAATACAGTCATCCTCACTGAGAACATCAGAATGGTAGTGCTGAAATCAGTTACTTAATTCAGAGGAAGAGGCCGTTACATGGTCACTCAGCACACAGAGGATGCATGACTGCCTGTCTATATAAAGCCTTCACAGAGCTCCTAAGAATCCAGTGAGCTCATTATCACCAGTTTGAGGCTATTCTCTTGAGACTATTCAGAGTCCCAAGAGTATTTACTAGAGATTTAGTGCCATTTTTTGCAAATCTCAGAAAACAAAACATTACCATCTTTCCTTATTTTGACAGCTGTTTTCTATTATCCCACTTGCCTTAGTATTTATTTGGTAGTTTAACTGTAGACATAGTTTTTTATTGTTGAACTAAGTTTTTTATTTCAATTTTGAGCACTGCCTGAACTTTTCTTAGCATGTCAGATAAGAGTTTTAATAAGTGTGGTAAATGTGACCACAAAATCCCTCAAGTTCCCCACTCCCTATGTGTGTACTGTTTGGGTGTGGCACACCTTGAAACAGAGTGCAAAGCCTGTGCTTCTGTTGGCCATAAAGCTATTCAGAGCAGAAGAGATAAAGCCATAGTAAAAGGCCTCCTTCCATCTAATCTACGTCTTTAGTGGTTTCTCCCACTCCTTTGACTCCAAGAAAGAGAGAGAAAGAGAAGAAAAGTATAATGAAGTATCTAAGTCAAAACATCCAATTACAGGCAACAAGACTCCTGAGAAGGGCATTGAGAAACCCAAAAATCAGTATCTGGATTCCACAGCCTCAGTGGGTCTAGTATCAAAAATGTTGAGTCTTCGGATCTGAAGTCTAGGATCTGCTGTCTATCTCCAACCAGGCTTTTTGTTTTGGATCAGTGCAGTCCTCAGATCCACTTCCCCATTCTGCGACAGTGATTCGATGTGTCATCAATTCCTTCGTCCAGGTCTGCCCATTCTCCTAGGAGTCTCACACATCAACAGAATGGTACAGAAATTCCTCCAGACACAAGATACGGTTGGGGGCCCTCCTGACTCCATCCCATCTGATAGAGTCAGGAACATTACCATTGACTCTTCCCTGTTTAACTCAGTTGCAGGTTCATATTTTTGAACCAAAGCCTTTGGACCCAAATATTTCCAGAGCTTCTACATGGAAGCCAATAGTGCCTTCCACTTCAGCTCCAACTACAACTCAGTCTCTCTCGACTCTGAACTTCTCATATCAAGAAAAGAGTCAGAGCCAATTTCCAAGGAGAGGGATCAACTCTGAAATTTATGGAACTGTCCCTTCCTCATGGAATGTTGTCTCTCAATAGCTCAACTGCTATGTCGATACACAGAGCTGTGAAGGAATGAGGCTTTGGGATCTCTCTCTGAATCAACATGTAGGGAGTCTTCCATGGCTGCTATCTCCTACATGATCTTTGAGGCTTTCCAGCATGATCTTTCACATTCGAGAGATGAGGTGACCCCATCCTTCTTGGATCTGAACCAGTCTCAAATATATTCTGCTCCAAAATCTGCTTCTTCTCATTGACAGTGGCAGTCAGCTACCAAAGTCTTGGGGAAGTACTCTGATTTCTTAGTCTGATTAAGACCCATTGCCAGACACTCCCCGATGACAGGTAAATAGAAAGCAGACATTCAAAGGAAATATATCACTGGAATCTGTCACAAAAGACATGGATTTGGAGGAAGAGGAGAGTTCCCCTAGATGCCCCTTTACAGATGTCTCACCTTCAGAGAAATCCTAGAATTGGTCAAAAAGAAAGGGGGATGGTCCAGGGATACACCTTCCCCAGAAGAATGCGTGTTCTTGGAGGCTTTTGGAACTGGCTGTTCTATATCCTGGGTGGTCCCTTCCCCTATACTGTCATTGATCTGGTGTCTCAATAAGCCTGGAAGGAGCCTGATACAGCAAAGCCTATACCAAAGAAATATAACAGGATTTTAGTGGCACCAAAAGACAGACTTCATTGGAGTAAGGGCCCCCCATGGATGCCATGGTTGTAGTGGCAGTCATAAAGAAAGAACTCTTAGAAGAGAGCTTATCTGTCCATCCTGCTAGCAGGGAGTCCAAGGCTTTGGACCTATTTGTAAAACAGATGTACACCTAAGTGACTTTTTCTCTGACAGTGCTAAACTACATGGCTCATCATTTGGTTCCAAAGAGAATTGGCCAAAGATATTTCAGTTCTCTTTCAGGTTACTTGTCAGAAGATATTCAGAAGACCATGGAATGCCAGCTTTCTACCTTCTATTTTGAGCATCTCCATGTATCTGCTTACAAATGCGGCTAATAGGACAGCCAGAGGAGCTGGTACTGGCATAGCCCTATGCTGCCATGCTTGGATGTGGTTGTATGATTTTGTGGAGGGCTTTAAGACTTCCTTCATCAATGCTCCTTTTGATGGTGCTGTCATGAAAGGAGATACTTCCAGCCCAGCTATCTAGAATTATGTAAATAATTATATGTCATTGGTGAATATCAAAATGATTTGTGCAAGATGTTTGTATTACAACTGTATTAGAGCTGTATGTTATGTGTATATCAAACTTTTTTGTACAGAAGTGTGTTGAAAAGGGTTTGCAAAATGCTTGTGTTTAAAATGGATCCACAGTGTGCCCTACTGGAAAAGAACAGAAATGTACATGCACTATTGTAACTGTTTAAATGTATACATTTTAACAGTGGAAACTGGGATACAGGAGGTTAACCTCAGTCTAGTAAATTTCAGAAAAACAGCTGAAATTAAATTACTTTGTGGCAGATGGAGACAGAATGTCTGTAGTAGAGAGTTTTCTGTATTGCCTTTAAGGTGAAATAATTACTAGGCTTGAAATGTGGATGGATGTAATTGTTTTACGACTTCCAGCATCTGCCAAAGATCTGAGGTCTATGTATTTTCACAGGTAGATGCTAAATACTGCTAGCTTCCAGCAGTGGGTGTTTCACTTGGGATAGAGTCAGATGATAAGAATGATGTCATTCTGCAAGCTATCACAACAGTAATATTTGAGATATTACTTTGAGAAGTTTCTGAGTGTGACAGTGCATTTTGTGTTCTGTCTTAGACCTGACAACAACTAGAAGATCCATTCACCACATCTGCCTTGCTCTTAATTAAGTTAACTAGGGTATAGTAATTCTCTTAGATACAGTAAGGAATATAGCAAAGCTTAGTTTAGATATTTGCTTTATTTATTTGAAGCTATCCTGCAGTGTTGTTTTAAATGTTTTTGTGTGGTTTTGAACTCTGATGTCACTGTGAATATATACTGAGTATTTTCTTGTTATCTTATTTATTATTAAAACTATTTAAACTTTTTATTGTGGCTGATCATTGTAGAGATATTTAAGTTTTGAGAGTACTTGCATATTTATTTGGTGACACTGTGTGGGTCACCCCTAATAGCCTTGCTCTTGGTCAAACTACCATTTGTATTAATATTAATAATAATAATTTCAGTAGGCAAGAGATAGAACTCTGCTCATTTAGTCCTGGCCAATACTCTGCATTTAAGCAGATTTGCCAAATAAATTGTTTCTTTTCTAATTGAAGTCCCAACATGCCTCCTCTGATATTTATTTATTTATTTTACATTTGATGTTATGTAGTCCAATCTCGCCTACATTCTTACCCGTAGGAATCTTGTGCGTTCTGTCACGCATTCAGCCCTCGTGTTCTTCAAGAAAGGAAGAACAAACTAATTCTGAAAGGATTACTGAAACCCTCCTTCGAGGAAGATTTGGAGAGGTCCTCTAGTGCTAAGTCCTCTCCCTCTAAAAGAGACAAAACCTACAAAGCAAAAAAATGCTCTCCGGCTCCATCAGTCTTATCGGAGCCTCCAGAGAAAGTTACTAAGTCTACTGTGGCATCCTCGGCTCCACTGTCTTCAGTGCCGAAGGAAGTTGGTGAATTGACAGAACCTACATCGGCTCCCAGCCTCTCAGAGCCAGTGATGGAGATACTAGTTCGGAGCCGATCTCCAGTTTTTAGACCAGTTTCTTCTCCTCGCAGGTCTCCTTCTGAGAGGAGGTCTAGATCTCCTACCTTGTCCTCTAGGTCCTCCAGGACTCTCTCTGATGTGGATGTGGATAGAGTGGTGCAGAGACTGCTCCAATCACCGATGCTGGCTAAATTGCTTTTGGCTCCAGCCCAGTAGGCTCGGAAGCCAGTCACCCATCCATCATCGATAGATCCTCCTCCAAGCAAATCTCAGCCTTCAGAGCCAGAGTTGTCGGTGCTGTCTGATGCCTCTAGGTTGGCTCCGGTAGCCCATCCTGGCTTCTCAGCTCCAATCTCAGCTCCGACCCCGTCGGCTCCGTCCACCGGGTCCAGGACACATGGTTCCTCGGTCGGACCCAAGGAGGGGAGTCTCAGGATGCTCTTCGGCTCCTAGCCTCCCTCTTGGTGCTTTGGCTCAGGTGAGCCTGACCCTTGCTTCAGCTTCGGACCTTGTCCCTTCTGCTCCGAGGTCTTCCATGGTTGGTCGATCTTCGGAGCCAGAGGGACCAGTTTTCGAGGTCATGTGGAGTGTGCTGGCCAGGTCCTCAGCTGCATCATACAGCACTGACACTCTACCCCCTCCGGCTCTGGTATCAGTCTCTGATCGCCCCCTATCCTTGGACAGCAGAGACCCAAGGCCTCAGGATACCTCCATGAGTGGTCCCCAATGTTCTGAGGGCCCCCAGAGTTTTGCTGGTGGCAGCGGCCACCAAGACGGAATTGGCTGAGACTTCATCTACCGTCCATCCCCCTAACAAGGAGTCTAAGACCATGGACCGGTATGGGAAGCGTATGTTTTCTTCAGCGGCCTTTACTCTGCGGTCGCTGAATTACTTGTCACATTTTACATGGCTCCAAAGAGATCTCCTGAAAGAGCTTGGAGATTCTCTGCAGGGTAACGTTTCTGACACAGTGACTCAGAATGCCAGCGCTCAGATGTCTACCCTAAATTCTATTGCTAACTCCTCCATAAGGCTGATCTCTTATGCAGCTGAAGGAGCGAGTAGGGCAGTGAGTTCCGGAGTTTCTCTCAGGAGGCACTCCTGGATACTCCTCTGTAATTTTGCGGAGGCCATCAAGTCTACATTCACCAATGCCCCATTTGATGTTTCATCGTTGTTCGGAACCAAGGTGAAGGACATTCTCACTAGGTGCGAGCAAGAGGGAAAAACTCTGTCTGCCGTGAGAGTCCATTTTTCCATGCCTTCTAGACCTTATCCCAAGGTCCAAAAGAGTGGGAAAATGTGGTTCAAGAAATCATAGAAGTTTTTTCATGACGCACAAAGTGATTCTCCCTCCAGAGGCAGGGGTGAGGGTGGTAACTCAGGTAGATGCCGCCCTTGAGGCAGAGGAGGCCCGCGTAGCCAGGAAGACTGTGACTCACTTCGTGGTTCTCCCTACCAGCGCTCCTGATGGGAGGCCCGACTGTGCATCTCCAGAGCCAGTAGGGTGTCGCATTTCACTATACCCAGAAGCCTGGCAAGACATCACCCAGGACCAGTGGGTATTAAAAATAGTTTCCGGAGGATATCACATTCCCTTCTCTTCTCCTCCCCCACCCATCAAAAGAATCCCAGATGTTCTACCCAATCAAAGGGATTCCACAGCTTCAGAGGTTCTAAAGCTGCTAGAAAAAGGTGCCATCCAGCATGTCCCCTCAGACCCGATCGGATTAGGAGCTTACTCCAGAATCTTTTTGGTGCCGAAAAGAACAGGGGACCTGAGACCCATTTTGGATCTCAGCCGCTTGAACCTCCACATGAAGAAGTCCAAGTTCCGAATGGTCACATTGCAATCTATTCTCCCATTGTTGGGAAAAGAAGTGTGAATGTGCTCCATCGACCTCAAGGATGCTTACTACCATATAAAGATGGACAGGGCATCCAGATGTCATCTACACTTCTGGCTGGGAGTCAGTCATTTTCAATTTCGTGCCCTGCCCTTTGTTCTCACCACAGCCCCCAGGGTGTTCATCAAATGTATGGCAGTGCTGACGGCTCACTTGAGACATCAGGGATTCCAAGTGTTTCCGTACCTGGATGACTGGCTTCTTTCTGCCACCACCAGGCATCTGCTACTACAGACCAGAGACGCCTCTATCAAGCTGTGTCAACAATTGGCTATCACTCTAAACTGGGAAAAGTCTGCCTTGTTGCCCTCGCAGCGTGTCACCTTTATAGGCGCCGAGTTAGACACCGTGCTCATGAGGGCGTTTTTACCACAAGAAAGGATTCACGGTTTGCAACAACAGGTATACGTGTTGCTCCCTCTGAAAAAAGTAAAGGCAAAAATGGTTCTCAAATTGTTAGGGATGATGACTGCAACAATTATGCTGGTTCCTCTTGCGAGGCTACACGAGGCTCCTTCAGTGGCTGCTCTTTGCCCAGTGGTCTCTACAACATCTTCCGCTTTCTCATCTTATAATGATCACAGACAAGTGCAAGCAAGATCTATGCTGGTGGCTTCACACCAGCAACCTCAATGCAGGAAAGCCCTTTGCCCCACCCCCTCCTGTTGCCACAGTGACCACGGATGCCTCCCAGATTGGGTGAGGGGGCATTATCTCAGCAGGACAGTCCAAGGCACTTGGCAGGAACATGAGATACATTTGCATATCGATATCTTGGAGATGAGAGCAGTGCTACTAGCATTGCAAGCACTTCAGAGCTTTCTTCCTCTCGGGACAATTGCGATCCACAAAGACAATATGTCGGTGGAATGGTATCTGAACAAACAGGGAGGAACCAAATTGTACCCCCTTTGCAGAGAGGCCATTTGAGTGTGGCAGTGGGTAGTGTCTTCCCAACATTTTCTTGTAGCAATGCACATTCCAGGGAAGTCCAACGTGATTGCCAACAGGTTGAGCAGAGCTATTCTGATGCCTCATGAGTGGTCCCTGAACAGTCAGGTTGTGGAGCAGATTTTCCGCAGATGGGGTCAGCCTTGCTGCGACCTATTTGCCAGTCCCCTCAATACCAAGTGCAGCAGCTACTTCACCCTTATCCCCCTCAGGGGGAGTCAACCAGGGACGCTCTAGTTCATGATTGGCCCTCCGGTCTACTTTATGCATTCCTGCTTGTTCCTCTGCTGACAAAGGTTATTCAGAAAGCGCAATCCTTGGGAAGCAGAATGATTCTGATTGCTCCACACTGGCCTCGTCAAATTTGGTTCCCCTTTCTCCATCCCTATCTCATGGACGACCTCTGGATTCTGAACCCACAGCCAGATCTACTGACTCATATGTCAGGGCAGTTCCATCTCTCTCTTCAGACCCTCTGGTTGACAGCCTGGCTAATCCAGTTCCATCACTAGTCAGGCTTCATCATTTTTCTCCGGAAGTGGTTCATATTCTGTCTTCTTACCATAAGCCTTCGACCAGAAAGATTTATTCCAGTAAATGGAAAAGATTCTCCATCTGGGCTCATGCAAGACAAATTGATCCTTAAACAGCTCCAATTTCTTCAGTTCTGGAATTTCTCTCCATGGTTTTCAATCAGGGATCAGCAGCTGCAACCATTAAAGTCCAGTTGGCGGCTATTTCCAATTTTCACGTCGCTAATGAACCCAGTCTAATGGCGCATAGACTTTGTAAGGCATTCTTGAAGGGCACTATGCTGCTTCGCCCTCCAGTCTTTCACCTGGTCATGCCTTGGGACCTAAATTTTGTGCTACAATGTCTCACTTCATTCCCCTTTGAGCCTGCAGCTACTTGTGAATTGAAATATTTGACTTGGAAGACAATCTTTTTGGTAGCCATCACTTCAGCTAGACGTGTCTTGCAGCTCTAAGCTTTGTCAATCAGACTGCCTTACTTGATATTTCACAAGGACAGGGTTTCCCTCAGACCACACCCTTCCTTTATGCTGAAGGTGGCTTCAGTTAGTAATCTCAACCAATCTATTGAACTGCCCGTATTTTTTCCAGAGTTTTCTAATAAGGCAGAATTTAAATTTCACCAGTTGGATGTTCATAGACAGTTGCGTTTTTATTTGCATAGAACGAAGGATCTTAGAAAATCAGATCAGCTATTTGTCTCATTTTCAGAAAATAGAATTGGGTCTCCTGTTTCCAAAGTGACCTTGTCTGGATGGATCTCTAGTTGTATTTCCTTCATTTATGCCTCATGTGGTAAGGAGTTACCGTTTAGAGTGAAGACTCATTCTACCCGATCGATGTCTACCTCTACAGCATTTCATGCCAGGATGTCTATGGATGATATTTGTGCTGCGGCTACATGGGCATCTCCTCACACCTTTATTACTTACTACAAATTGGATTTGATATCCAGAGGCAGATCTTCCTTTGGTTCCACAGTGCTCAGGAGTATGGAGGTTTATTTATTTATTTTACATTTGTTAACCGGGATAGTCCGACTGGACACAGGTCCATTTTCAGTGGAGGCCCGGAGAGAAAAGCTCCACATGTGGATAAGTTACATAAGAGTTAAACAGTAGCAGTTTTATACAGTCACATAGATACCAGTACAGAATTATAGGATTATATTCATACTTGGAATACATACCTACTTAAACTTAACATTGTAGTTTTCTTGTTCGAACTTTGACATTTTTAGTGGTACAAGGCTGAAAAAGGTAGCATGTCATTCAGTAGTACAATACATATGAGAATGAGACTAAGTCTGAAACATTGACTATTTTACAGATAGCCAGGTAGTCAAGAGAGTGGTAAGCTGGGTAGTCAGGGGTGGTACAGGGGCACAGCCAGTGACTTTTTAGGAATTTTTTGAGAGATGTTTTAAATTGGTTAATAGTCTGGTTTTGCTGTAAGTTCGGCAGGGAGCTGATTCCAGATTGTTCTAACAGAGTTGCAAAACAATGAGTCACCTGCTGAGGTTTTAGATTTAACAGTTTGTGCCAGTATTTTGTCAGAAGACCGGAGAGTTTTTAGGTTACTGTAAGGGGTAATTATATTTTTGAGTATGGGTGTGCTTTTGGGCTATTATTAATTGATTATACTGAATTTGAGAGGGAAACTCTAGCCAGCCTAGAGATCGTAAGTTAATACAGTGGTGGGTTCTATATGCTGAGCCTGTGGCAAATCTGGCTATGGTGTTGTAGCAGCTATTGAGTTTATTGAGGTCAGATTTACTCAGGTTTGTATAGATTGGGGAGGCATAAAGAAAGGTGAAAGTAAATGTGTTCGGGCAATAACTGTCCTAGCAGTTGGGGTTAGAAATGCCTTAATTCTATATAGAGATCCTACTTTTTGTTGACTGTTTTAATAGTTTTGTCAATGTGAGCGTCAAACTTAAGGTTATTGTCAACAATTACACCTAGTAGTTTAGTACTACTTGGTCAATGACCATATATCCAAATAAATTACCAGGGCAATCCCTTATATGCTTCGCTGATACATTATTTAAATTCATTCTCCTTGTGTTATATTCATGTTCATAGACCCTTTCTTTAAATCTACAATCAGTCTTGCCTACATAATAACACATTCTTTGCACCTAGCCAAATAAACAACCCATTTGGACTCAGCTATATTTCCCATTTAATGTATATTTTGTCCCTCTAATATAGAAATATCCACCAAAGTCCATGAATTTACAATACTGACAGCATCCACATTTCCTCATTTCACCCTTTCCCTTTTCAACTTTTATTGGACCCTTTTCCAAAATCTCCCTAAGATTCGATGTCCTGCAAAATACTACGCAGGGATGTTCCTCTGTATTATTCATAATACTTCTGTCATCCCACAGAATCGGACAATTGTTATTTAAGAGTCATAAAAAAGGCTTGGCATCTCCCTAAAAATCCTACCAGTCCTTGCTCTAATCATGGTACTACCTGATAGAAACTAACACTGTCAAGCCCACCATTCAGAATTGCTTTAAAATGACCATCCCTTCTTTTAATGATAACTTCATTAGTTAATTCATCCAATAAGGTCATGTGATACTCCCTCATCTTAAACATATCAGATAAATGGGAACATTCTTCCAAAAAATCATTTTCCAATGAATTCATCCTAGACGCCTTGACCAACTGACCTTTCACTACCAACTGTTTTTTGTGCAAATGGGAGGATATTAGTAATATGTAAAAAAAAAACATTAGAATATGTATTGTTTTTTATATATCCTAGATATATACCTACCAATTGTCCTGTCCTTAATTAAAAGTACATCAATGTATGCTAATTTTTTTGTGGGCCAGCTCATATGTAAACATTAAAAAATCTGTACTTTCACTTATATAATTAATAAATTCAATTATCTCCTCCTTTTGGCCTTTCCAAATAATACAGATATCATCCAGAAGATGAACAAATAACTTAAACCTATCCTTAAAATTACTATTAATTAAAAATTTGTGTTCCCAATAAGCCATTACCATATTGGCAAAAACTGATCCACATAGGGAACCCATGGCTACGGCACTCTTTTGCAAATAATATTTACCATCAAAAAGGATGTAATTATTATCCAACACTAGCTCCAATAAATCTTCATATAAATTAATATCTGGCTGCGAGACCTTCTTAGATAGTAAAAATTCAGTAATCCATTTTATCCCTATATCTTGTGGGAGGACTGTATAAAGATCTTTCACATCAACAGTTAAAAATATATTATCAGGATCAAATTCTAATTGATTGACCACCCCCTAATAAATTCCAAAATTCCTATACATATATGTACCTCATCTTTCAAAAATGGTTTAAGTTTAGTATCTGAATATTTAGCATATCCCACAGTAACAGAATTATGTCCATCCACAATGGGATGCATAGGTGGTTTACATTCTTATGCAATCTAGGGATGCCAAACATTATTGGTGTCGTTGGAGTTGTTAAATTCAGGAAGTTAAGTACATTGACCCCAACATGATTATCTATAAATAGATCTTCCAATCGTTGATGGATTTTTTTATAAGCACCATTCATTTTATTTTTAGTTACAAGCTCATAAGCCGGGGTGTCTAAAATCTCTTGCATCCTATTATTATAATCCATTATGTCCATTATTACTACCCCTCCCCCCTTATCCAGCTTCATAAATCTAGCTTGCTGCCCGTGAACATATTCCAATGTTTCCCTCTCTTCAGCATTTAAATTAAATTTAAAATCTTATTGCATAAAAGTCTTTTCCTTAAAAAAAAAAGACATTTAAAATCCAGTTCACATACCTTTTGAAAGGCTTCTAAAACCTCTAGGGCTGATGACCTTTGTGATGCCCCTCCTCTGAGCCAGTAATCAAGGCGCCTCAATCCTCACCACTGGCACCTGTGGGGAACATGCACAAGGGAGGATAACAGCTACACACACAGTATCGCCAGATGCAGCTCTCTGCATCAAGCACAATCAGGCACAATTTCTCTTAAGAGCACACAGGGAACATACCTCTCAACTGTACAGATTTTTGCAGAATGCCAAGATATTTGCCTCATAGTTTTGGTCTGTGCCTCATAAAAATTGGGGAGGGGGGGTTGACAAATCACTGGGATGATTTAAGGATTAAAGTCAATAAATGACGATCATTTGAGTTTCAGATTTCATAGCCTTCAGAAAATGCATGGTAACACAAATCCTGTTATTCTAGCAACTTTCTAAGTTTATAAGAGCAATATTTAAAATGTGTCCTTATTTTTGGGCCTTTGTCCCCCATTTTGTCAGGCTTTGTCCAGATTTCTTGCAGTAAGAGGTTGGGAGGTATGACGGGGAACACAGTCAGTCCAGGATTGGTTTCCCCCTCTTTCTCCAAATCCCCAATAAGACTCCCCACTGGCACAGCTATGGAGTTGAGATCTCAGCTAAGTGTCCAAGCCAAGACCTCCAGCACCCTCTCTGTTCAATGAGTGTTTCATGTCCCTGCCCAAGTAGCTAACATACACACACTGTTTGAGATTTGATGTACACACACACACACACACACACACACACACACACACACACACACACACACACACACACACACACACACACACCTGGGAAAGGCTGGCACAGGTTTACTAGCTCTGCTTTCTTCTGCCCAGACTATAAAGTAGTTATGACTGCCACCAGACACTCCTGCCAACTTCCTTAAGGCTCTTCCAAGGGTATCCAATATACTGAGTGAAAGTAATATTAATACAAATGGTAGTTTGGCCAAGGGCAAGGCTATTAGAAGTGGCCCACACAGTGTCCCCAGATAAATATACAAGTACTCTCAAAACTTAAATATCTCTACAAAGATAAACCACAATGGAAGGTTTAAATATATTTAATAATAAATAATAAAAGAACAAGAAAATACTCAAAGTGACATCAGAGTTCAAAATCAGAGGAAACACTTAAAATAACATTGAATGACAGGCTCAGACAAATAAAGAAAAACACTAAACTAAGCTTCACTATATTCTTGACTGAATCTAAGAGAATTATTTTATTTCCTACTTACTTAATAGAGCAAGGCAGATGATGTGGTGAATGGTCCTTCTTATTGTCAGGTCCAAGACAGAATGCAGAATGCTCAGTCTCACTCAGAAACTTTAAAAAAATATCTAAAATATTACTTCTGGGATAGCCTGCAGAATGACATCACTTCTGGTCATCTGACTTCTAGTTCCCATGTGACCCCCCCCCCCCCCCGTTGTTGGAAGCTGGCAGGAAAATACACACACTTTTGCTCAGATCTGTGGCAGGTGCTGGAAGTCATAAAACAATTTCATACCTCCACACTTCCAGAGTAGTAATTAGTTCATCCCAAAGACAATACAGAAAGCTTTCTGGTATAGACTTTGTGTCTCTGGCTGCACTGAAACCTGTGAGATAGCATCTTTATGGCCTAGCCAGTAAAGTGATTTAATTTCAGATATATTTTAAAATTTGCTGGACTGAGGTTAACCTTCCAGTTTTCTCTATTAAAACATATACATTTAAGCAGTTACAATAGTGCATGTACATTTCTGTTCTCTCCAGTACAGTACACTGTGGATACATTTCAAACACAAGCACTTTACAAATAACTTTTCAACACAAACATCTGTACAAATCAGTTTGATATAGACATGGCATACAGTTCTAATACATTTGTACCACACGTATCTTGTATAAATCAGTTTGATATTCACAAATGACATATAATTATTTACAAAATTCCACCTAGCTGTGCTGGCAGTACCTCCTATCATCACATCTCTGCCACCCTTCAAAGACTCAAGCTAGTTTTTCAAGTGTCCCTTAAGAAATGTTGCTTGAGAGGAATGAGCCTATCTGTCTTGAGAGCCCATCTGCATTTGCATTGCTAACTCCACTGTGGTGCTGCACTGTCATATTATATGCTTGCAACCTCAGGCTCCACCTTAGTAAATTGGCATTTTGGTGGCTGGCTCGATGTAGCCATGTTAAGGGATTGTGGTCTGTAACTACAGTGACTTTCCATTCATACAGATAAGGCTGAAGTTTCTGCAGTGCCCATGCTATGGCTAGACATTCCTCTTCTACAGCTGCATAGCATTCCTCCCTGGGTTGGAGCCTACGGCTGAGATATACCACTGGGTGCTCTTCTCCCTCAGAGTAAAGCTAGCTGAGTACACCTCCCATCCGGTGGTTTGAAGTATCCACCTGCCCAACAAATTCTTTGTTGTAATCTGGACTGGCTAACACAGGGGGTCCTCGCAAAGCTTCTTTAAGCTTCTGGAATTCCTGCTCACTTGCTGTGCTCCACACTACATTATCTGGCCTGTTTTTTTCTTGTCAGGTCTGTGAGGGGAGCAGGCATGGTACTATAATTGGGGACCAACTTTCTATAGTACACCACTGTCCCTAAGAATGCCCTCACCTGCTTTTTTGTAACAGGGGCAGGTCATGGCTGAATGGCTTCCACTTTGGCAGGTCCGGTCTGATCTTACCACTCCCCTCTCTATGTCCAAGGTAGGAGATCTCTGCCATACCCACCTGACACTTACTGGGTTAATGGTCAACCCTGCCCTCTGTATGTTGCCCAGCACCTCCCTAACATGCTGATGGTTCTGTTGCCAGGAATGGCTGTAGATGGCAATATCATTCAGGAAAGCAAGGGCAAAATTTCTGGCTCTTGCTAGGATACAATCTACCAGCTTCTGGAAAGATGCTGGGACATTTTTCATCCCAAAGGGCATCTTCATGAACTCTTACAAGCTGAAAGGAGTCACAAAGGTTGACCTCTCTCTAGCATTGGGAGTCAAGGGCACCAGCCAGTAGCCCTTGGTGAGATCAATAGTGGTCAGATACTTAGCCCAACCCAGCTGCTCTAGGGCTTCATCTGTTCTAGGCATGGGGTAAGCATCTGGCGCTGGGTGACTATTTAGTTTCCTGTAGTCCACAGAGAACCTGGTGCTGCCATCCTTCTTTGTTACCAGCACCACTGGAGAGGCCCAGGGATTGCTGGAATCCTGGATTACCCTAAGTTCCAACATTTCCTGTATTTCCTCCCTCAGAGTCTGTTTGACTCTCTCAGGCAACCTATAAGGGGCCTGCTTAACAGGGCTTTGGGGTTCTGTATCCATGTGGTCCTGCACCAGGTGGGTACATCCTGGTTTCCTAGTGAACATGGCCCCAAACTCCTGTAACATTGCTCAGATTTCTTGAATCTCGATAGGGGATAGCTGCTGGGACATTGCTACCCCTTCCACTGAGGTGTAAGTCCGAGCCTCACTGAGTAGATCATTTACCAGATCTCTCTCAGACTCCTCCTGCCACCCATGGCAAATACTCGGCACAAGGGCCTCTCTATTATGGTATGGTTTCATCATGTTAACATGGTCCAGTTTGTGCTCCTGCCTTCTGCCTAGCAGTTCCACCATGTAGTTAACATCAGTGACCTTCGTTACCACTTTGAAGGGTCCCTCCCAAGCTGCTTGCAGCTTATTGTATTTAACAAGAATGAGAACCATAACCTGCTGCCCCAAAGCATACTCTCTGGCTCAAGCATTACTGTCATATCAGACCTTTTTTGTTGCTGTTGGGCTTCTGCCAGGTTCTCCTGGGCCAAGCCCATTAATTCCCTAAGCCTTGTACTGAGGTATATGCCACAACAGACTCATTGTGGGATTCACAGTCACCCTCCCACTCATCTCAAATCAAAACTAGAGGTCCCGCTCGCCTAATGCCCATACAGCAACTCAAAGGGTGAAAAAATGTGGATTCCTGGAGTACCTGTCTGTATGTAAACAGCAGATGGGGCAAATATTTGTCCCACTCTCTCTTAAACTGGTCTGCAAATGCCCATAGGTGTCTTAGTGTAGAGTTTAACCTCTCCACAAGACCATTGGTCTGGGGATGGTAGGGGGTGGTTTCTAGGTGCTTCACCCCACATTGCTTCCACAGACAAGCCAGCAGGTATGACATGAAATTGGCATCTCTATCAGTCAGTATTTTTCTTGGGAAACCTACCCTGCTGAAAATCTCTAACAAAACTTTTGCCACCTTTTCTGCCTCAATGGAGGACAGGGCCACCGCTTCAAGGTATCTGATAGCATAATCTACTAGCATTAGGATATACTTCTTCCCTGTGGAATTTGAGGTACTCAGAGGCCCCACAATATCCATACCTACCCTCTGAAATGGCTCCTCAAACACAGGCAAAGGCACCAAAGGAGCTTTATTCTTGTCTCCTTCCTTGCCTACTTTTTGGCACTGCTCACAGGTCCTGCAGTACCTTGTTACATCTCTTGCAATCCCAGGTCAATAAAAGTTCTGCATAATACATACCTTAGTATGCTTTATGTCCATATGACCTGCAACGGGAATGTCATGGGCTAAGGCTAGAAGTGTCAGATGGTAGGGTCTGGGCACTACCAACTGTTGTATTGTCTCACCCTCTAGCCTTCCCTCAGGGGTCCACTCTCTATACAGTAACTCTTTAT
The DNA here is from genome assembly GCF_019279795.1 of Protopterus annectens. Taxonomy (NCBI): domain Eukaryota; kingdom Metazoa; phylum Chordata; order Ceratodontiformes; family Protopteridae; genus Protopterus; species Protopterus annectens. The sequence continues at coordinate 124,419,138 of NC_056742.1, read as the reverse complement.
CCCAGTATATAGATTCCCCTTTTCCTTGACAATCAGGTGCCTCACTGGCTACCTCCATCAGGCCTTGTAATATAGGGTCTGAGAGCTGAGCCTGTCTCAACTGTCTCTTGGTAACCCTTCCCAGCTCCCCTTTCATAGGAAGACTGGTATTCTCTGACAGAGGTGCCTCACTGTCAGCCTGGGTACTACTACTCACCTCTGACCCCTGCAGTCACTCTGTCCAAGGGAACATCAGTACCCACAAGCAGCTGTGGCACACCTTCAGTCTCTCTACTACTGGGTAGCTCCCTCTATGAAGTAGCCACCTCACCAGTCCTGGCTTCAAGTGTGTGGTCTGTCTGGGTTCCCCCCAGGCTATCATACCCACATGCTTGTCTCCAAGCCTGCCTGAGTGTAACTGCAAGCATAAAGGTACTGCATTATCAAAAATATTCCCTATAAGGACATCTGCATGGATATCCTCAAACACACCTACTTGCCTGCTTCCTTTCCAACCCGTTCTTTATCGGACATGGATCTGGATAAGATGATGAGGTGCTTTATCCGTACACAGATCCAGATGGGGGTCTTGCCAGCCTCCCTCCCTCGGGGGGGAGCTCTCTTCCCTTTTTTCAGCCCATTTCTCTTTCCCCAATCTGACCTTCAGCTTCGGAGTTCTCGGATCTGAGGTTGGCCTTGGTCAGGGGATCAGCGCCGATGGTCCTTGTGTCCTTGATGCTAACAGCTGCCTAGAGCATGTCGGATCTGAACAGTTTGGATCTGAGCCACTCTCAGAGCCGGAGCCTGGGTGTCAGATCCGAGGTAGTGGAACCTTTTCCATCGGCTCTAATATTGTTGGGCCAGGTTCCCTCCCTTGGAGCTCCATCCACTTCGGGTCTAGCTCCAATTATCGTGTTGGATCCAGGGAGACCTGCCTCCTTATTAGCTTCCCAGGAGGCCCACTCTCCTTTGGTATTCATTGTGGTAGAATGGGTCCTCTCCATCGGATCGAGACTCCTGATCACCCCCTCTCCATCGGATCGAGGCCCCTGACCGCCCCCTCAGACTCCTCCCAGACCCCCTCGGTTTTGTCTTCAGTCCCCATTGTCTTACCATAGGGACAGCCTGTGCCCGAAGAGTCCCAGACGGTTCCCCAGAGGAACAGATGGCTTGCGAGTGCTCCCCAGGGAGCCCCATGGGAGAAGTGCCTTGCAAGCATACGTGCAAGAGAAGGCACTTGGACTCCCCTGAGTCCCTAACTGAGGACACAGATTTAGATGATGGGGAGGGCTACCCAAGATCACTTCCCGATGATGTCTCCTTTGAAGACATCATGGAGATCCTGCTCCAGAGGGGAGGTTGGTCTGCTCCCAAGCCCTCCTCTGATGAGTCTGTGTTTCTGGAGGCTTTCGGCATGGGCTCGTCTATGTCTTGGGTGTCTCCTCCCATGGATCCTTTAGTGGATTTGATCACCTCGCGGGTGTGGAAGGAACCAGATACCATGGAGCTGATGCCCAAGCACCCTGATAAGGTTCTGAGTCCCCCTATTGACAGGCCTTCTTGGAACAAGGGCTCCCCAGTAGACGCCATGGTGGTAACAGCAGCCACAAAGAAGGAACTATCTCAGGAAAGTTCTTCAGTCCATCCTCCTGACCGAGAGTCATGGATGATGGACTGCCTAGGGAAGCAGGTGTATACTTCAGCTACCTTTTCAGTAAGGGTGCTGAACTACTTGGCCCATGTCACGAGATTCCAGTGCGACGTAGTGAAGGAGCTGGAGGAGTCTCCACCCAAGTCCATGTCGCAGGAGGACAAGGCTTCATTCTCCACAAAAATGGCCACATGGAGAGCAGTCTCAAATACGTCCATGCAACTCCTCTCCCATGCTACAGAAGGAGCAGCTAGGGTGGCTGGGTCCGGCGTGTCCATGAGGTGTAACACCTGGCTCAGGTCGTGCCAATTCACCGAACCCTTTAAGGCGTCCTATGTCAATGCCCCTTATGACGGCTCAACTCTTTTCAGTAAGACCGTCAAGGAGACACTAGTCCAGAAAGAGAAGGATGGGAAGACACTGTCTGCCATCGGGATCCACTTCTCTAACCCTCAAAGGTCCTTTTCCCAAAACCAGAGAGGGCAAAAGAAGATGTGGTTCTAGAAGTCTCAGTATTCCCGGGACAGTCAGGGCTCTTCTTCCCCTAGAGGCAGAGGGGGACAGAATGGACGCCTACCCAGAGGCTGAGGGGGTCCGTGAAACTTCAGGTCTCAAGAACCATTCTCGAACAGATCTGAGCAGCAACTCTGAGTGGTTGCCTGGCTGCTCTACTCTGGAGGCAGTCGGGAGATGATTGTCCTCGCACCCAGTGGCATGGGAGTTCATACCGGACCGCTGGGTGCTTCAAATCATATCCAGAGGATATTCTATCCCCTTTGAGGGTTCCCCCATAACTCCCAAACACCGTCTGGATGTTCCACCCACACAAAGGGAGGCAGCAGCACAGGAAATTTCCAAGCTGATAGAAAACCGAGCCATCAAAACCATCCCCCCAGATCAGTCCGGATCGGGCTTCTACTCCAGGTTCTTTTTGGTGCCAATGAAAATGGGGGACTTAAGATCCATCCTGGACCTCTCTACCCTGAACCTGTCATTTGCCAAAGAAAAGTTCCAGATGGTCACACTACAGTCCATCATGCCATACCTGCAAGAGAGCGACTGGATGTGCTCGTTAGATCTCCAGGATTCTTACTATCAGATAAAAATGCACAGAAGCTCCAGGAGGTTTCTCCACTTCCGGCCAGGGGCCAATAATTATCAATTTTGAGCCCTACCCTTTGGTCTCACCACAGCCCCCTGGGTGTTTACCAAAGTGATGGTGGTTGTAGCAGCTCACCTGAGGCTTCAGGGGATTCAGGTCTGTCTGTACCTGGATGATTGGCTCCTCACTGCTCCCACCGGGCATCTACTTTCCCAAACCAGAGATTATTTTCTGAAACTTGCCCTGAGTTTGGGTATCACAATCAACACAGCCAAGTCTCTAGTAGAGCCTGTACAGGTGATAGATTACATTGGTGCCAGGATAGACACACTACAGTGCAAAGTGTTCCTGACCTAGGAGAGAGTTCAAAACCTCAGGATGCATGTCTCCCTAATTTACCATTCTCACCTCCCAACAGCAGAATCAGTGTTGAGGGCCCAAGGCTCGATGGCGGCGACCATAACTCTCCTTCCATGTGCTCGGCTACACATGCGGATTCATCAATGGACTCTAGCGGTTCAGTGGTCCCTGTTGGATTTACCACTAACCTATGCTATCCACCTGAGTCAAGTGTGTTGGTCATCCCTCATACGGTGGATGAGCTGTCCGGACATTTTGGAGGGACGATCCTTTGTTCCAGCCCCGCCCCAAACCACATTGACCACGGATGCCTCCCAACTCGGGTGGGGGGGCATTGTTCAGGCAGGACAGTCCAAGGCCTATGGTCCCCCATAGAGACCAGCTTGCATATCAATGTCCTAGAGATGAGGGCGGTCCTTCTAGCGTTGCAGGCCCTTCATGCCTTTCTTCTTCTGGAGACGATTGCCATTCAATCAGACATGTCAGTAGTCTGGTATATCAACAAATAGGGAGGGACCAGATCTTATCCCCTTTGTCGCAAGGCCATGAGAGTGTGGGAATGGGCGATCTCCACTGGTCGCTTTCTCATCGCAATGCACATTCCGGGACAGTCCAACATTCTAGCGGACAGGCTAAGTCCGACCATTTTGATGCCTTGCGAGTGGTCTCTGAATCTATCAGTAGCGGAACAGATCTTCAGCGAGTGGGGTCAACCTTGCTGCGATCTCTTTGCATCTCCTTCCAATGCAAAGTGCAGCAGGTTTTTTGCTCTGAACCCCCTGCCAGGGGAATCCCCCAGAGACACTCTAGTTTATGCTTGGTCTCCCGGTCTTCTATATGCTTACCCGCCAGTTCCTCTTATCCCGAGGTTTCCGCAGAAAGCTTGTTGACTGGGAAGCATGGTGATCCTCATTGCCCCATTCTGGCCTTGCCAGGTATGGTTTCCTTTCCTTTGGTCTCATCTTCTGGCTTCACCTTGGATCCTAGATCCCATTCAGGACTTGATTTCACACCCGTCGGGGGTACCTCATCTGAGTCTGGACAGCCTGAAGCTCACGGCTTGGCTGCTGCAGTTCCCATGATTGCTAGGACTCCCGGACTTCCCTCCTCAGTTAAGTCTATTTTGGTAGCTGCTCATAAGTCTTCTACCAGAAAAGTTTATCACAGCAAATGGAAACGTTTTTCTTTCTGGGCCTGTCAGAGGAGTTTAGATCCTTTTACAGCTCCTATTTCCGCCATTCTTGATTTTCTAGCTGATGTTTTCCAGCATGGAGCTAATTCTTCTACTGTCAAAGTTCAGTTGGCTGCCATTTCTCATTTTCATGTGGGTGAGAATTCTGCATCCTTGGCATCTTCTAGACTGTGCAAAGCCTTTATTAAAAGCACTTTTTTGCTACGCCCCCCCGTTCAAAGATCCTGCCCCCCCCCCCCGTGGAACCTTACTATGGTTCTCCAAGCTCTGGTCGCTCTGCCTTTCGAGCCTGCTGCAACTACAGATCTAAAATTTCTATCGTGGAAAACAGCTTTTCTGGTGGCTATTACCTCTGCTAGAAGGGTTTCAAAATTACAGGCCTTGTCCATAAAATTTCCATACATGATGTTTCATAAAGATAGAGTTTCCCTTCGAACCAACCCATCTTTTCTTCCTAAGGTGGCGTCACCAGTCAATATCAATCAGACTATAAATTTTCCTGTGTTCTTTCCCAATTTTACCAACAGGATGGAATACAAACTACACATGGATGTTCATAGACAGTTATGATTCTATTTACACAGGACAAAGAATTTTCATAAATCTGATCAATTGTTTGTTTCGTTCTATAGACCATTTTTGGACAAACCTATTTCCAAGGTCACTATAGCTAGATGGATTTCTTCATGCATCCTGCAGGTCTATAAGGACAAAGGCATGTCTCCTCCAGGTCAGGTTAAAGCTCATTCCACTAGGTCCATAGCTATGTCTGCAGCTTTCTGGTCTAGGGTGTCTTTGGATGCCATTTGCTCTGCAGCTACTTGGTCCTCATCTCATACGTTTATTTTCCATTACAATTTGGATTTGACATCTAGAAGGAGAGCATATTTTGGCTCCGCGGTGCTCCAGAATATCCTTCCATGAGGGCCTCCCGGGAGTTTAGTAGCTGGGGACTCTGTCCCACAGGTTGAAGACCAAATGAAGTAAACTACTTCAGATAAAGAAGTTATGTACTCACCATAACATTCCATTTGAGTAGTTGTACTTCATTTGTCTTCAACCATCCCTCCCTCCTTCCCCCAGACCTTGGTGCATATTCAGCCTACGGGCTGTAGTATAGGTCACAAGTATGTTATCAGGTCAGGTTCTAAGTATAAGTTCTGCAAACTCGATCTGGGGATGGAAGGCAGTGGAGGTGTATTATGGGTAAGGGGAGGAGTCTGGAGCTCAGAGCTGATGCTAGTAATCTTTGCCGGCTTGGATCTGATACGGATCTGTATTCCCACAGGTTGAAGACAAATGAAGTGCAACTACTCAGATGGAACATTATGGTGAGTACATAACTTATTTAGTGACCACTGTTTATAGGATACAGGAATTCAATATCCACACCACTAAATTTTAATATATGTTGTGGTGATTCCACCACTGCCTACCAATAAATGTGACACCCCACCACTGAGCCAGTAATCAATGACCCTCAGTTCTCACCACTAGCACTAGTGGGGGACGTACACTGGGAGAAGGACAGGTACACACACAGTATTTACAGATGCAGCTCTCTGTATCAAGTGCAATTTTCCTTAAGAGCACACAGAGACCACAGTCAGTCCAGGGCTGGTTTCTCACTCTTTCTCCAGATCCCCAGTAAGATTCCCCACTGGCATAGCTATAGAGTTGAGATCTCAGCTGAGTGGCCAAGCCATGACCTCCAGCACCCTCTCTGTCCAACAAGTGCTTCATGTCCCTGCCCAAGTAGCTGACACACACACACACACACACACACACACACACACACACACACACACACACACACACATACACACTCACATACACAGACCTAGGAAAGGCTGGCACATGTTTGCTAGCTATGCCCCCTTTTGCACAGACTATAATGTAGTTATCACTGCCACCAGCCAGCTCCTTATCAGCTACTTTAAGGCCCTTAACAAAGGATGTCCAATCTTACTGTGTAATGCTACTATTAATAAAATGGTAGTCTGACCAAGAGCAAGGCTTTTAGGAGTGACCTACACAGTGTCACCAAATAAGTATGCAAGTACTCTCAGAACTTAAATATCTCTAGACAGATCAGCCACAATGGAAGGTTTAAATATATTTAATAATAAATAAAAAAAGAACAAGACAATGCCAAATATATTTACAGTGATAGTGTTCAAAATCACAGGAAATATTTAAAACAACATTGCAGGACAGTCTCAAATAAATAAAGAAAAACATCTCAATTAAGCTTTGCTATATTTCTGACTATAGCTAAGAGAATTGTACTGTTCCCTAGACTTACTAACAGCAAGGTAAATGTGTGGTAAATGGATCTTATGGCCAGGTCTAAGACAGACTACAGAATGCTCAGTCTCTCTCTCTAAGAGAGTTCTTAAATTAACATCTCAAGTATTACTGCTGGTATAGCTTGCAGAATGACATCATTTCTTATTATCTGACTATCCCAGGTAAAACCCCCCACTGCTGAAAGCTAGCAGTATTTAGCATCCACCTGTGAAAATACATAAACAAGGGCTTTTTCCTCAGATCCTTGCAGATCCTGGAAGTCATAAAACAATAAAACGCTTCCAAGACAACTTAGAAAACTTTTCAACACAGACATTGTGTCTGTTGCTGCACTGAAACTGAAAGACAACATCTTTTTTATGGTCTAGCCATAAAGTAATTTAATTTCAGCTATTTTTCTGAAGTTTTAAAATAGAAATAAAGAAAAACATCTAAATTAAGCTTTGCTATATTTCCAACTATAGCTAAGAGAATTGTACTGTTCCCTAGACTTGCTCACAGCAAGGTAAATGTGTGGAACACATAAAACAATAAAATGCTTCCAAGACAACTTAGAAAACTTCTCAACACAGACATTGTGTCTGTTGCTGCACTGAAACTGAAAGACAGCATCTTTTTTATGGCCTAGCCAAAAAGTAATTTAATTTCAGCTATTTTTCTGAAGTTTTGCAAGTTAACCTCCTGTATTCCAGTTTCCCCTGTTAAAATATATATATTTAACCAGTTACAATAGTGCATGTACATTTCTATTCTATTCCCATAGGGTACACTGTGGATTTTAAGCAGCACTTTGTAAAATACCTCTTCAGCACACGTCTGTACAAACCATCTTATATGACATACAGCTCTAATGCATTTGTAGCACAAACATCTTATATGAATCATGTTGATATTCACAAATGACATATACTTATTTGCAAAATTCCAGATAGCTGGGCTGGCAGTATCTCCTTTTTACACTTCTATATAAGTCATGTTAATATTCACAAATGACATATAATTATTTACAGATTTCCAGTTAGCCTGTGTTGGCAGTATTTACTTTGTCACAGAAGGATCAAAGGCAAGAATTAAAGTGGGAGGGTTCCTTTCTGATAAGTTGTGTCTGAACAGAGGAATCACACAGGAGTCTCCACTTCCTCCTTTTTTACTTGTTTTATATTTAGAGCCAGTGCAAAAAAAATAAGAGACTCAGAAATTCAAGGATATAATTGCTATGGTAATTAAGAAAAGTTGCTGTTATCTCCAGAAGATATTATTCTGTACCTGATACAACTAGAAAAGGATATCACAGTGTTGTGGAACATTTTAAGTCTTTTTCAGGTCTTTTGGGAATGTAAAATTAATGAAGATAAAGCAAAGGCTATAGCCATAAATTATGTACCCACACACAAATTGCTTCAGCAATATCCATATTTTTGGGGAATCAATAAGATGACGTATTTAGCAGTATGGATTAAAAAGGCTTATGTTATAACAGCTAAGGATATGTGGGAAAAGACTAAACAAAATATAATACAAAAACTGTGAAACTGTAAGTTTGTCTTTATGCATATGGATAGTAAGATACAAGCAGTGAAAATGTTTTTAGTCCCTTTAGCTTTATATACATGTCAGGCATATTTTTATCAATCAGAGAAGTCATAGACAATAATTAACAGAGTTGAAGGAATTTATCTGGGAGGGGAAAAGAGCAAGGGTTTAGTGGGGTAAGTTAATGCATCCAATAGAACAAAGTGGTTTAGGATTACCTGATTTGAAGGGATACTTTAGAGATACACAATTAAGACTATATACATAACACAGCAGCCATACAAAATAGTATATTCATAAAGTAGCAGAAAGTATTCTAAGAATTAAGCCAATATGAGAATGGAGAAGGGATATTTTGCCAATAGGAATGACTGCATGTATGGGGTACAGAGCATAGGCAAGAGGAGGCTAAAATTAACTTGAGAAAGCAAAGGAACCAAGGTACTGGGAACAAATAACTAGAGAGAAAAAGGTAACAGAATGGGATAAGGCCAAGAAGACATTTTACCGCAGGCTGGAGACTGCCTTCCCTACCTGCGATTGATATCAGAGTATAGGGAAAGGGATAGGGGAATCCTCAGTAAAGACCTGTTCTGGTAGAGGTTTTAATTGAATCTAGAACAGAAGCTGCTGTTAAAAAGGGATAATTAGTAAGGCATATAAAATATGCACAATAACTATAAAAATCAATCAGAGGAGATTAGAAAAGACTGGGAAGAGAGACTGAATAAGCAATTTGCAAGGGAACAATGGGAGGGTATATGTATGACTTTTGACTATGCAAAAAAAAAAGTCTAGGAAGTTTAGGATTTTAACTTGGAAGTGTTTGAATATGTAATTTTATACTCAAAGCAAACTCCGAATAATTTTTTCCTCAGGCAGATGGCACATGTTGGAGGTGCGATGAAGAAGAAACAGGTAACTGGGAATATATGTTTTGGTAGTGTAATGAGTTAGCAGATTTTAAAAATTCCCTACAGAGTACTCTGTTAGAAATATTGGGTGAGCAAATGGGTGTAACTAAAGAAATTTAAGCTTGGACACAGGATCTGAATTGCTTAGGTGTAGTAAGACCTTGTTATGTTTAATTCTGGTGGCTGCCAAAAAGCATTTACTAAAAAATGGAAAGCAAAGTATAAACTAACTGTATTTGAAGTACTGAGTATGCTAACATAGGTAAATGAACCGGAGTGGAATCTTTTGAAAAGGAAAGAGCAAATTATATAGAAATAAATGGAAATTGAGGGAACAATACATGCCGTATAATGTTCTGTAGGCAGAGTAAGATTTAAAGGAAGGCAGTAATCGAGGAATTTATGCAATGCTGGACTGATGGTAGTTATAAAAAAAGAAAATGTGATGTATAATGTATGTAACTGGAAACATGTTAATATGGTTTGTTTTCTTTTATATTAATGTAAGTTTGCCTATGTCTTAAGTGATAATTTAATAAAGGTGTTAAGAAATAAATAGAACAATGATGATCCAGAAGTATGCAGAATGTAAGAAAATACTGCCGTTGTTCATCCTATTGATCACTGCTGCAGCACCCTTGGCTATATGGGTTATATCCTGCCAAGGATATAACAACCAGTCAGCTTTCAAAGCTTCAGGGCACCTTCCATGTACCCAAACTGTGAGGCAGCTCAAGTTGAGCTAAATAAAAGACAAGTTTGTGCACAAAGCCCTTTAGAGCTTTACTGCCGCTGAAGACTATGTACCTCTGAGGCTTTCAAGGATCGATGGTTAGCTTGTGTTTTCCTTTCCTGTGCAGATAAGTTCCCTTTGAGGAAAAAACTTCCATTTTTTAAACTTTGTTGATGTTTTATTACTTTCCTCTTCAGGAAAATTATTTTAAAGCTGAGAATGTTGGTCTTTAACAAATTGTCTCGACACCATAATGTACTTTTAAATGGAATACTCATTTTTTTGTCAGTTTAAAAGTGGTATAAAGTAACTGAAAAAAAAATTCTGTTAAGAAAATGTGTTTATTTTGCACCTCTGTAGTAGGCATAGTGTGTTAAAGTGCTTTATACTGTGTTTTTCTGTCAAAAAAGGTATCTTTTAATAACTGGTAGCATATACCAGCAATTGCTGCTTGTCTTTCCCAGGGAGGAGGCACCATTTTCAGAGTGATCATGGAACAGACTACCACTCCCATAGTCAGTCCTTCTTCCAGCCACAAAAAGAAAAAAATATATATAACCAAACAGCCTTTGGCACCACAGTAGGCTAGCAATTTGACTCAGAGGACTTTGCTATCGCCATTTGTTGTAACTCAGACCACATATCTTTTACCATGGATCCCTCTGGTGTAGCACCTACAGCTGTTATGAAGTGGGGGTTGGCCACATTCTGTGTGGCTGTTGGGTTCTTCTCAGTGTAAAAGAGAGGGCCACTTTTGTCAGTCCTGCGAGAAGGAGCAGGGAAGTTTCCCCTGTTCTGCTAGAATGCTGTGTCCATCTCTGGAGAAACTGCTGCTGCTGCTGTTCCCATTAGTAACACTGTTGGCCCCATTTTTCCTGTCAAAAAGAAACAGAAAACCAAACATGTATCTATTTCTCCTCAATTTTCTTCTGAGGATAGGAGTAGTTTACTGGGTCTGGTTCAGGGTTTAATTGAGGCTATTGATTCTTCTTGTAAAGCAGTTTATGGTAAAATAAAGTGGGATTCCTCTCTTCCTGAAGAGAATCAAGATTCTGTAACTGAACAGGAAGATGCAGGGATGGATCTTCTTCTTCTTTCGGCTTTTCCCGGTTAGGGGTCGGCACAGCAGATGACCTGTCTGCTCATGATTGGCAGTAGAGTTTTATGGTGTCGAGTTGCCAGCCCAGTGCCCAACCTTCCACAGAAGGCACACACACATGCACTCATGCCTAGGGCCAATTTAGAGTCTCCAATCCTCCTACAGCATGTCTTTGGGATGTGGGAGGAAACTGGAGCACCCGGAGGAAACCCACGTGACCACAGGGAGGACATGCAGACTCCACACAAAAAGCACTCCAGCCAAGGATGGATACATTTTTTTTTTCTCCTAATGTCTGAATCAGACTCAGAGGAGAGCTCAGTTTCTGATTCTCCCTGTAGGGAGGGGTCTCTATCTCTGAGACTGTTGCTAGAATGTGCTAGTGTTTTCAGTGGGCAAACACTGAGGTTTCTCAGTGCCTCAGGAAAATATTGAGTTGTTACAGAAGGAATTTCCAGACCTAAATCTATTCTTCCTGTTTTGTCTGCTTTAGAAGATGTGTGTGTTACTACGTGCAATTTTCCTGATAGTCAATCAGCTGCCCTAAAATAGCAGACAGGATGTGTTATGTCCTCAGTCTTTTAAATTGTTATACTTTTTCACAAACTTGACCTAGCAGCTATAGCTTTTGTTGATCCCAGTGCTGCTAAGCACTTAGTTAATTCCAATCCTATTATTTCTGATAAGGATGGGAAAATTGTTTATAGGTATGGGAAACGTGTATACTTATGCAGCTTTGATTTTTAGAAATTTGAATTGTCAGGCTCACACGTGAGTTTATTCTGACAAAATGTGAAAGTGTGAGGAATGTTTTATCTTGTGAGGAAAAAGTCTTTAAATAACATAGTTTCTTCTAATTGCACAGGTCACTATACATTGCTTACAATGTGTGTATGACTCTGTTGATACTTCTTCCAGGGCTATGGCCTCTGGTACTGTTATTTCTTAAACACCTTTATTAAATTATCATGTATGACATAGGTAAATCTACATTATGAAAAAGCAATCAAACTATATTAGCAACTTCACATTCACAAACATTATACATCACATACATTGTTCTATAAAATATAATCAAATCAACATTAAATAACTTGTTCAATTCCTGCCTTCTCTTTAACCTCATTCCTCCTCCAAGCATATTTCTGCATGTATTGTCCCACAATTTCCATTTTTTCTTATTGTAAGTTACTCCTACCCATTTTTAAGATCCCACTTCCTGTTCTTTTATATATATCAATATTCACTACATACAGTATGGCTGTTTAGACTTTGATTTCCATTTTCTAGTAACTGTTTTTTTTTTACTAGTAACTGTTTTTTGCCAGCCATCAGAATTAAACTGAACAAGGCCTTTCTATATCTAGGCAATTCAGACACTGTATCAGAGCTCAAAAATAAAATAATTTCCTTAGTTGCACCCATTTGCATGCTTAGTATTCTTGACAGAGTACTCTGTAGGGAATTTTAAAAGTCTGCCAACTCATTACACTCCAATAACATATGCTTCCAGGTACCTCTTTCTTCCCAATTACACTGCCAACATTTGCCATCTACATGAGGAAAATCTTTGGGGTGAAAAAGCACCTATGCAAAGACTTCCAGGCAAAAATCCAAAATCTTCTGGATGTTGTTGCATATCTGGGAGCAGTACATATGTCTCCCCATTGTTTATTTGTGAATTGCTTATTTAATATTTTTTTCCAATCTTTTCTGACCTCCATTGATTAATTCCTATAGTTGGCATGCAATATTTTATATGTCTTAGTAATTATCCCTTTTTAACAGCAGCTTCTGTTCTAGATTCAACTAAAAACTCAACTAGTGCAGATCTTTCATTTCGGGTTCTACTATCAATTTATCATTCATTCTCTAGCCTGCATTTCCAAATGTCTTCTTGGGCTCTTCCTATTCTGTTACCTTTCCCTCACTAAACATTTGTTCCCAATACCTTGGTTCCTTTGCTAGCTTCCTCCAGTAAATTCCAGCCTCTCTTGCCTATTCTCTATCCCCCTAATTGTAGTCAACTTTATCGGCAGAATCTCCTTTCTTCATTCCTGTGCTGGCTTAGTTTTTAGTATTCTTCTATTACTTTATGAATATACTATTTCCCTTTTTTAATTTCTCCAAATCTTTTGGGTTTCTAATACTATGATGGGAATGGACCCCATTCCTAAGTCAAAGTACAATTAAAGTTCATGAAATTAGTATTGTTTCAGTCTTTGATATCAGACAAAAGTGCTCTTTGTAGCACTTGCAATGTGCCCAGTAATGACTCTTTCTGCAATTTGTACAAGGTTACATGGATTGGTAACATATCTAAATATTATTGTAAATTCATTTTTATAAGACCGATTGCTCCAACTACTATTGGAACTTTCTGGATATCTTTCTTCCACATTGTTTCTGCCTGCAGATCCTGATATTTTATGACTTTGTGTTTCTCTGTACGCAAGACACTGTAGTCACTGGTTGTAGCAATTTCAATGATCAATGCTACTTTTGTCTTCTTCTCTTGGGCCACTATATCTGGTTTTCTAGCATCTATCTTTTGAACTATTGGTAAGAGATGATCCCATGTGATATAAACTTCGTCATTTTCTATGATGCTTTGTGGCTCATGTTTCCAGTGTTTTTCAGCCACATCAATACCATAATGTTTGCACAATCCCCAGTGCAACAGTCTTGCCACATTATTATGCCTTTCAGTATACAGTCCTTCTGCCATTAGTATGTCACACCCAGCAACGAGGCATGCAAATGTTTCCAAGTCAGTTTTACAAAACCTACATTTGTGTCTCCCACATATTTAGTGGACTTTGTAAACCAGCATGTATGTAGCCCACTATCTTGGGTTGCCAATATTAACCTTTCATCTCTTGGTTTGAATTCGCCTCTCCTTAATCATTCCTGTGTTTGTTCCTGATCAACATGAGGTTCTTCCAGAAGGTTTCTATACTTGCAACTATATTTATGCTTTTTCCACATTTCTTACCTTCTTATCTGGTCCTTTACCTTATATTCTTTCTTTTGTTTTTTGGCACATTCAGTCGCTGCCTGATTTTTATCTACTTCTGGTTTGAGTTCCATTCCTGCTTGATGCTGATATGCTTCTGCTAAATTAAGCAGAGAAGTCTTCTTAGATTTATTCTCCTCGTGTTTCAAGACTTTCACCACATTTGGGTCTTGTGATATCAGCAGATATGTGTGAAGTCCCACAATTGCAGATCTATACATGTAATCAGTCTCACAGAGGCCCATCCCTCCTTCAGAACGGGGAATATACAACCTTGGTATACACTGATTTTTAGAAATCATTTGGTGAACATGAAGCATCCTTCTTGTTTTCCTATCTAATCTATCCAACATGTTTTGGGGCCAGTCAGTCACTCCAAAACTGTAAGTTAGGACAGGAAGAGCAAATTGGTTTATAGCCTGGATACTGTTCCTACATGTTAACACTGTTTTCAGAATTAATTTAAGCCTTTTAAAGTATTCCTTACTAAGTTTTATTCACATTTGTCCATGTTTTATTGTTGATCCTTCATCAATTCCCAAATATTTATACACTCCCTCTTCCTCAAGTTCTTTTATATTACATTCTTCTCCCAAATTGAAGTTTGAGTGGTGCTGCAGTTTTCCTGCTTTAAAGGTTGCTTTTGCACACCTATCAAGACCAAAATGACATTTTTATATCATCTGAAAAAGTTTTGACAAGCTACAGCTGTGCTTTCAGTTCCTCATCCAATGAGCTATACAGTTTTAAATCATCGACAAAGAGAAGATGAGAAGTCTTTACACTGTTGTTTTTTAGGAGCCAAATTGTAGCCATGGCCTAAGTTGTTAAGTAAATAGCTTAATGGGTTAATGGCAAGGCAGAATAGCAATGGTGACAGAGAGTCATCCTGGAATATCCCCCTTTTAATTTTTATCCCTGGGATAATAATCTGTCCTTTATCATGGCTTAATTGCACAGTGGTCTGTCACTGTTTAATGGTCACTGTAATGTAGTCGATCAGTGTAAGGCGTATCTTATACATTTTTTATCCATGAATGTGGGATACCATCAAATGCTTTTTTATAGTCAACCCATGCCATACTTAAATTCTTCCCCTTTTTACAGTTCTCCAGTATGACTTTATTTAACAACAAATGATCCTTTGTTCCATATGACATTTTTTATTGCCCTTTTGTTCTACTGCCATAATTGATTTTTCTTCTAAATGGCTCTAAACTCTGTCGGCAACATTTCCCGTGTATAGTTTATACGTTGTTGGAAGGCAAGTTATTGGTTTATGATTTTTAGGGTAGCTTGCAGGTTCACTCTTAAGGAGGAGCATTGTTTTGCCTGTTGTTAGTCAGGTTGGTGTCTGTTTGGGGTTTGCATATAAATAGCTCTTGCTGTTACTTCATCCCATTTCATATCCTGCACCTTTAAACTTCTTATTCTTTCTTTTACTTTTCTATCCATTTAACATCTTTGTTATGTTCCACTGGATCTTCATAGATACTTCTTCAAAATGTATCTACTTCCTCTTTTTTTGGTAGGCTTTCAATTCCTTTTACCTTATTTCCCAATTCTCGATAAAACTTTTTTGGGTTATCAATAAATTGCTTATTTTGTACTTTTCCTTTATATGTATCTGTGTATCTTCTAAATTTTTCCCCTTGTGCTGAAATTTTTAGTTTGTTATTTGCGATACTGCATGATAGATCCTGGGCTGTTCTAATACTGTGCATTGCTTTAATTACATCAGTTTTCTCTGTATTTTTGTTGATATATTCCGTCTTTTATAGTCTTCTAAGAGTGACACTTCTTGTCTTAATTACTTTATAATTTTCTCTGTTCGATACTTCCATGATGGTATTCGCTTTCTCCCCTTGCTTTCCTTCACTACCCTGTGTTCTTGTGGTACAACTTTATCGGTTATTAACTTAGCAGCACAGTAATATATCCTGTTTACGTCTGTTATATCACATGGATCTCTATGGACAGTTCTAATTACTGCATTCATTTGTTTTATTAGACTTCTGACTTTTTGGGTTTTATTGACCTTCTGCAGTCTATTTCCCTCATTGATTTTAATATATCTAGCCACATCTATTAAATCAAGCAACTCTTCTCTTAGCTCATTTCTTCCAAACTGAGGGCACATCCCTTGTTTTCCATTTCCTGTTGGCATTCTATAGAAAGTTCTGTAGCATCTTTCTGCGGCACTTTCTCTTCAATTTCATCCTGTGCCATCTGTTGCTCTGTCATATGGGAACTCATTGGCCTATCATTCCTCAACATTGATTGCAGCATCAGAGTTTCCCCAGTTTCCTGTTCCTTTCCTTGCTGTCTAGCTTCAAGTGGATGTTTATACTAATTTCCTGTGGAAGGCTCCAAAATATCTTGATATGGCACCTGACCAATTGCTTCCTGTTCCATTGGTTCCCCTTAATTTGGATATCCATTGCTCTGTCCTGTTGTGGTGCTTTCTACTCGATTTTCTACACTGAATCCTTCACTTTGCAGGTTCGCCATAACCTCAGTTTCTATTTCTTTAACTTCTCCATTATTAATCTCCTTTTCTACTTTTCTTCTTTGTCTTCTTATTTTTTTGTATTGTAAAGTTTACCATGTCTGGATTCCTTTGCCTGTATTTCTCTTCAAATATCTTTGGTGTTGCTCTTTTTGTATTGGTTAGTTTTGCTTTCTCCTTTGCATAAATATTACACCATATTAAATCTCTTTTTCTTTCCCATGTCCATATTTCCTCTTCAGATGTTTCCTTATCTTCCTGTTTCTCCTTACTTTGGGGACTCACTCCATCATGCTGTGATATAACCTGTATTAGACCTTCTACACCAAATCCTTCACTTCACAGGCACTCCATAACTTCAACTTCTAAGTGTTTTTAACTTCTACTTTACTAATCTTCTTTTCTACATTCCATCTTTGTGATTTTTTTTAATTGTAAAATTTCCCATATCCAGATGCCTTTACCTGAATTTCTCTTTTGAATATCTTTGGGGCTGCCTTCTTTGTATTGAATAATTTGGCTTTCTCCTTTGCATAAATATTGCACCATATCAAATCTCTCTTTCTTTCCCATGTTTATATTTCTTTTTTATATTGTTCAAATATCTCTTGGTTTTGTTGTTTATATTTTTGTACTTTCCCTGATGCTTCCTTTTCCAAACAGATCAAAGTTTCTTGATCTGTATACTGTTTTTCACAGATCTGTTGTAGTACTGAACGCACATTTTCATTTGAAGCTTCTGACAGATGTTCTTGCAGAAATATTTTTCTTTCCTCTAATTTGTCTCTTAATCATTTTTGTATATCTTGTGTCTGGAAATTCTGGGCTTTTTGCATAATAGTAACAATACATAAGTTCTTTCTTATCCTCAATAGTTCATTCTATCATCTTTATGGCTGTTCTTTGGGCTATCAGTTTTTGTGATTTTTGTGAACTGCTACTTCCTTCTACAACAGGGGGCCATCCTCCCCCTGGGCCTGGCCTGGCCCTGATGTAGGAATGTTTCTGTATTTTGAGGATTGTTCACTGTCATTTTTTCCAGTCCTGGCACCAGTGTGCCTACCAGGACTGGGCACTTTTCTGTCCTGAATCTTGTGCACCCAGCTATCTCTTTTAATTATTGACCCACTTCTGTCCATGATATATCTGATATAGGGAATCTCCTTCTTCTTTTGGAAGGATCAACTTATCCCACTTGCCCTCTTCCCCTCCCGGATAAAATCCTTCAACTCTTTATTAATTACTATGCTCCATTTCTCTTCTGGCTGATAAAAATATGCTTGACCTGTGTATAAAACCAAATGAACTAAAAATGTTTTTACTGCTTGTATTTTGCTATCCATACCCATAGACAAGAGCCTTCAGTTTCTTAGTTTTGTATTATCTTTTGTTTAATTCTTAGCTGTCATAAAAAGAATCATTTTATAGCCCATACTTGTAAATAGTTTCATTTTATCATGACCCCAGGAGGACTATGGCTGACCAAGTTCGCAGATGACTGCAAACTGGGGGCCATAATTGACTCTCCAGCTGATACAGACATCCTCCAGAAGGGTCTCACTGAGACGGACACCTGGTGTCAAAATCATGGCCTCAAGCTAAATGCCAAAAGGTGCATAGTCATCCCCTTTGGAAAAAACAAAGTACCCGTGAACTACCACATACGTGGTAGTCCCCTAAATACAGAAAATGTAATAAGGGATGTTGGGACCCGAGTAGATAGTAATCTCTCCTTTGATAATCATATTGCCAAGGTGGTTAGAAAATCCTTCTATGTGGCCGACCTAATCATAAAAGGGTTTGCATCTAGAACAAAAGAGGTTATTGTGCCCCTCTACTCATCACTCATCAGACCCATCATAGAGTACAACGCCCCATTTGGGATGTACCTTACAAGACACCTGCAACAGCTGTAAAGACCACAGAAGTACCTCACCAAGAGGATTACTGGCCTCAAACATATGCCCTATGCAGCACGACTGAAGAAACTCTAGCTGTACTCGGTTGCATACCGCTTACTCAGAGGTGATCTCTGCCTAACATACAAAGCCATGTCCAACCCAGAATTGATGGACATGCTCCACCTAAAAAAAAAAAAAAATCCAGAGAGCCACACGCTCTAGGGATCTAAACCTCACCACAATGATAAATAGGACATGCTGGGGGGATAAATTCCTGTCCTAGAGACTCCCCATGCTTTGGAACAGGATTCCAATCTACATTTGGCAGAGTCCCTCACTAACACTCTTTAAGAGAAACCTTGATGAGTGGATGGGAAACAGAAAATTTACTCCGGGGAACACTGCAGTGGCACTGCTGGTCAGAGGCAAAGGGAATTAATGTTTCTGCTGGAACGAGGCACAGGGAACTAATCTAAGGGGGCGGCAAAAGCCAACACATTCTGGCTAGGCTTATAGATGCCCTCGGGCAGATAGCCTAGTACTTACCTATGAACCTATGAACCTATATGCTATATAAATGCAGTCTATATATCAGTGTCACCTTGGTGAGATTTTGTGAAAACAGGGTCCACTTCACCAAGGTACTCACCAAGATTTGAGGATGAATTCAATTTCAGCACTACTCCTCTCCTTTGCTTGCTGACTTTTCATCTCTCTGTTCGGATAATATTCTGTATGACTGTTGTTATTCTCCTTAAGGATCTGTGTCCAAAATCCCTTTATTTCCGGATTACTAGAATTACCCCCAGCTTCATCATCATCTCTTTCCACTTTGACTTGTAGAATTCTGCTTGTATATAAGAGCCTTAACTGTGTAGCTCTAAAATATCTCTTCAAATTAGTTAATCTTAAATCTCATTGTTCTTTTGGAAGGATCAACTTTTCCCACTTACCCTCTTCCCCTCCCGGATAAAATCCTTCAACTCTTTATTAATTACTATGGTCCATTTCTCCTCTGGCTGATAAAAATATGCCTGACCTGTGTATAAAACCAAATGAACTAAAAATGTTTTTACTGCTTGTATTTTGCTATCCATATCTATAGACAAGAGCCTTCAGTTTCTTAGTTTTGTATTATCTTTTGTTTAATTCTTAGCTGTCATAAAATAATCCTTTTATAGCTCATACTGGTAAATAGTTTCATTTTATCATGTCCCCATAAATATGGCTATTGCTGAACCTGTTCATGTATGGATGCTTAGTTTACAGCTACAGCCTTTGTTTTATCTTCATTAATTTTATATCCTGAAAAAAACCTGGAACTGTCTCAGAATGTTTCACAGCATGGAGATGTCCTTTTCTAGTCCTATCAGGTACAAAATATTATCATCTGCAAATTCCTACCCTGGAAGAGTGGAAGTTTTTGAAATGGTTTTATACATCTTAGCAAAGCTGTGTGTGTGTGTGTGTGTGTGTGTGTGTGTGTGTGTGTGTGTGTGTGTGTGTGTGTGTGTGTGTGTGTGTGTTTATTATGACACATATGTGCTAAGTTTTTCTTCAGTTTGTAGTAAAGGGGGTAGTGTGGGAACCAGAGTCAGACGACCAGATGTATGTGGCGTCATTCTGTAATACAGCACTGAAATGATGTTTTAATATTAGATGAGACAGAAGTCTCAGGACAGTCTGTTTTTGAAACCTGTTTTTGTCAAAGAAGCATCACTCACCCACTTCATCTTCCCTTGCTTTAGTAAGTAACCAGGGAATAGTAATTCTTTATATCAGTCAGGAAAATATAGTGAGATTAGTTAAGCATTGTTTTCTGCAACTGTGTGAATCTATCCAGCTGTGTTATTTTTAATATTTCCTGTGATTGAAACTCTTGTGTTTATTGTAAATAGATATTTAGTATTTTCATGTTCTTTTATTATTTATTATTAAATATATTTAAACTTTTCATTGTGGCTGGCATTTTGTAGACTATTTTAATCTCTGAGAGTACTTATATTTATTTGGTGACACTGTGTCTGTTCCTGAAAGCCTTGCTGCATTGGTCAAACACTACCATTTGTCTTAGCATTAATTATACTCAGTATAATTGGTTACCCTTGTGACAGCCTTAGAGTAACTGGCTTTGGAGTGCTCTGGTGGCAGTATCTACCTTATAGTCTGGGCAGAGGAGACATAGCTGGTACATCTGTGGCAGCCTTTCCCAAGTATGTGTGTGTGTGTGTGTGTGTGTGTGTGTGTGTGTGTGTGTGTGTGTGTGTGTGTGTGTGTGTGTGTGTGTGTGTGTGTGAGAGAGAGAGCTATTTCGAACATGCACACATAGGACTGGTTTCATAGAGAGGGTGGTGGAGGACATTTCTTGGAACACTTGGCTGAGGACTCAACACTACAGCTGTGGTCATTATGGAGTCTTATTTGGGGCCTGGTGAAAGAGAGGGAAACCCATCCCATTTTGATTGGTGCAGAAAGCTGCATTTGGAAATATTGTGTGTATCTATTTTTGTTCCAATTGAACATTCCTCACCAGTGTCAGTGGTGAGGATTGAGGGTCCTTGATTACTGGCCCTGAGGAGGGACATCACATATTGGTGAGAAGTGGTGTGGCTATTAATTGAACTTCTGTAGCCTGTAGGCTGTTGTCGCTGAAGGTGTGTGTACTCTAAGCAACCAGAAGGTAAACATAAAGAGTTTCATTTTCACAACAGTTTTATTTATTTTTTTGTTAATTTAGTTTAGTCAGGGAAAGCAGGCAAAGATGTCAACAGATGATTATGGCAAGCTGACAAAAAAACAGTTGGCCAAGATGTGTGAAGCCAAAGGGCTGGTGCATGTCAACCTGACTAAAGAGGAAATGATATCAGACTTAGTCACAGTTGTAGCCCAGACCAGCAACCAGGAGGATAACCAGTCTGGTGATGGGGATTTGCAGCCCTCAGAAATAGGACAGTCCACCTTTTCCCTCAGAGGACTTACAAATCCATCTAGAGTTAAAGAGACTTGAACTGGAGGCCAAACATTTGGAATTAGAATCATTTGAGAGACTGCAGCAGGCAAAAGAGATAGAATTAGAATTGGCAGAGAGAGACTGCAGCATGTGGAAGCTGAAGAAAATGAGAGACTGTGGCATTTGGAGGCTGAAGAAAATGAGAAGCAGCGTCAACATTAGAGGACCATGCTGAGTCTTTGTCAGGTTCATGGAGATAATGTGGAAGGGAATAACCAAACCCCAGAAGCAATAAAGGTCAGTAAATTTCTTCCACACTTTACAGAGGGTGAAGGAGTATGTAAACAGTATAATGTTGACCAAGGGCTCTGGGTACAGTTCCTCACCCCATTACTCTATGGTAAAGCTGTAACTGCTGTTTGTAAATTGTCTAATACTGATTATTTAAACTATGATAAAGTTAAACAATGTTTATTGGAATGTTTTCAGTTAACACCTGAAGCTTACAGAAAAAAAGTTTTGTGAGCATAAAATCAAGGCAGATGAAAGTATATGTAATTATACTGCTGAGTTAAGCACTTATTTTCATAGGTGGATGAGTGGGTGTCAGCTCACCAGTTTTGAAAGACTGGCAGACCTTTTGGTGAGGGAACAATCCCTAAGAACCTTGCCTGAGGACATGAGAATCTGGTTGGCAGACCAGGAGTATAACTCTGCAGATGAGCTGGGGGGAAACAGGGTTCTCTACTTAGCAAGCAGGGTATCACTGCACATGAAGGGGATACCCAGTGCTGCACATGGATATAAAGTAACCCATGGTGGGCAGGCTAAATGACCCCAACAGAGTTCACCAGTAACAGGGAGGCCACTAGTTGAGGTACACGACCAGGATCAAGGCTTAGATGTTTTAAATGTAACCAGTGGGGCCATGTAGCATACATATGTCCATTGAAATAAGGTGGGTAACAAAAGTTGGGGAGCCAGCAAGTGGGAATAACAGTATGCCAGTGGTAAGTTGTCTGGAGACAGCAGAGGTACCAGACTATCACTAGAGTTTATATCCTGTCTTAGTGGATGGAAAACAGGCCACTGCTAAGACAGAAACACAGCCTCTGACATAACCACTGTGAAGCCTGCAATGGTTAAAGAGGAGCAGTACTTGCTTGGGAAGTCCACTCCAGTCAGAGCTTTAGGAGAGACCCCATTCCTAATGCCTTTGGCTAGGGTTCACCTTGCCTGGGAGGAAAAAGAAGCAAGCAAGTAGGCATGTTTGAGGATATCCCTGCAGATGTCCTGATAGGGAATGATTTTGATAATGCAGTACCTTGTGTGCATGCAGTTGCATGCAGTCAGGCTTGGAGACAGGCATGTGGGACTGGTAGCCTGGGAGACCCAGACACACCCCACACCGGAAGCTATGGCTTGTGAAGTGGGTATTTCAGGGAGTGAGCTACCCTGTAGTAGTGAGGCTGAAGGTGAGCCACAGCTGCTGGTAGGTACTGATGTTCCCTTGGACAGAGTGACTGCAAGGGCAGAGGTGAGTGATAGCACCCAGGCTGACAGTGAGGCACCGCTGTCAGAGGATACTAGACTTGCTGTGGAAGGGGAGCTGGGAAGAGTCACAGACAGAGAGTTGAGAGAGGCTCAGCTCTCGGACCCTACATTATGAGGCTTGAGGGTGGTAGCTAGGGAGGCACCTGATTCTCAAGGACAGGGAGAGTGTACCCCTCAACCTGGAAACATCAAAAATCTGGACAAAGGCCCATGAAAAGTAGGTACAACTGGCCAAAAATCTGTACGTTGATTAACATAAAACCTGCATACATAATTATGTATAATTATGTAACCCCACCCAATCTAGTGGAATTGTGGGATACCACCATTCAAACTTAAATTGAAGAACAGATGAAATATTAAACACACAATATGGGAAGTGGGATTCAGTAGGTGAACCAAGACAATGAGCAGTGTAACGTGTTCAGCATCTCCACATTAAAGACTGTATGAACTCAGTTTACAATAGTTATTTTTCTATGTATGTCCTGTTTGATGCTGTATTTAACATGTATAAAAAATTCAATTAGCAATATGCAGATTTCACAGTTATGTACCAGATTTAAAAATAAGATTTTTTTTTTCAGCAGCAAGCTGAATGAGCATGGGAAAATAAGCTTTAATGAATTACATATATTCCCTGTAAAATGTAAAACCTTACCAGTTTTACGCCATAGTTTTGTTGTTGTTTTTAAAAATAATTCTGAAAGATGGTCTGTTGCACTTTTTTTGTAAGGCACATGCAATGGAACTTAAGAACATAGGAATAATGTTAGGCAAGTGATCATGGGAACTTTAAGATCCTAACCATCTTCTCCTTTAAGAGGACAAACATAAAAGAGGATAAATCCTTGACAGGCAGCTTCCACTTAGCTGGTAAATAATGTCATCTGTGATATTGTAAGAACTGCATGGCAATGAAAACATTCACCATATTTAACAGTATATGAACCATTGTATTTAATTTCTTCTATCTCCTGATTCTTAAATGTAAAAATGATATGTATTGCATCTTTTGCAGTATGCCAAGGGCAGGATATTTGGTCATCCCATACATTTTTTTTCATCTAAAGAGTGTAAAAACAATATTCCCATTCTTTTAGGTGAAAGAGCAAGCTAATAATGCATAATACAATACCAAATTATGCAAATCCATTACACACGGATGGTGCAGTGGTGCATTGGTAGCATTGTCGCCTCACAGCAAGAGGTTCTCTGGTTTGATTCTCGGCTGGGGTGCCTTCTGTGTGGAGTCTGTATGTCCTCCCTGCGTTCGTGTGGGTTTCCTCCAGGTGCTCTGGTTTCCTCCCACATTACAAAGACATGCATCTGGAGCATTTATCCCCAGGCCTCTGCTGAAAATTGGCTTTGTTCCAAGTCGGACTTTCCCAGTTAATAAATAAAACATTTCAGTTCACTAATGTAAGACTCTTCCACAGTGAAATTTAGTGACTAACACTCCCAATTGTTGCTGACTTTGCTTGATCTGTTGAAAAGTTTAATTGTTCACATATATATCGAGTATATGTATTTTGTTTTTAAGTGAAAGCAATTCAGTATATTACAAAGATGGCTAAAATACAAATTCAAATTTCTGGTAACCACACCAGGACAGTGGTTATTTAAAAAGAATAAAAGCATAAAGCAAGTCATTTTCTTCCTCTCCAGAATAGCATAAATAACCATGACGTTGTTGGGCTGTTGACCACAACAAGGCCATAAGTCAATGTTTCCAAACCGGGAAGTCCTCATCATACCAATGCCATGTCTAAACAAGATTGAAATAAATCTGCAGGAAATACTGAACCCATTATCACTAAATCTTACAAAAATAGCATGTATTTGTATTGTGTAATGTTTTGCTTGGGAAGCTTGGAACAAATGATCAATCTGGACACAAACCACTGAAAAATTCCAGTCTGTCATTCTCTATCTCTCTCTGTCTGTCTGCCTGTCTCTCTCTCTGCCTTGCTATCCTTTTCTCTGTGTGCTTCAGCTGCAGACTGTAGTCCTGCACTTTTATTATTTATCACTAGCTGATGCAGCATGCTGTAAAGCCTTTTTCCAAATGTAGTCTACATAATACAGGAAGTTAAGAATACACTCTGATCTAAGGACCTAAGATATACATACAGCTACACACATGCACATACTCATGCTTACATATGCACACACAAAACTGAAACACACATGAATACATACACATGGACACACACAGACATGTATATATATATATATATATATATATATATATATATATATATATATATATATACACACACACACACACACACACACACACACACACACACACACACACACACACACACACACGCACACTACTTACATTCATTAGATGCAGCTTCAGAACAATTCCACACCACTTACATTCGTTAGATGAAACTCCAAAACAATTCCACTTACATTCGTTAGATACAACTTCCCTTATCATTCCAGAATGATTCCACTCTACTGTTTAGCATGCAGGTGGAAGAGCAGGACATCTGTGTGACAATGCATGCAAAGGCATGACACGACAGGACCATTGTTAAAGAAGAACACTCTTAAAAACAAATGTGACAGTCCCAAAAGTACCACCCAGGGCAGACCACCCCTTTGCACCCCTTCCCCCAGCTATGCCACTGGTGCTCTGCATCAGCACATAACTTCTTACAGGACATGAGGTTTCTATGTAATTAATGTGTTTCTTATGATTAACTGAATCTGCAGCAAATGGGTATAGATGATCCTAAGAACACAGTAAACAAAATCCAACTTAATTCATCATAAAGAATAGTAAAGCACCCTCCCCTATCCTGACCACTGAGCTCGCTGCCTGTTAATGTGCAAGAACTGCCGATGAAACAGTTACTGCAGCTGGGTAGCAATCTCGATGAAAGGTCTGCAGGACCACATTTACGTGCTTACATACCGTCATAAATTAAGGATATTAAGACAATCTTATGGACATACCTTCCCCACAAGGATTTTTTGACCAAGTCCCTGTTGAATGGTCCGGAAACGTTGGCACTATTCATACTACTTCACTATTGCTATCTATGCCACTTGTTTTCAGCTATAAGCACTTCTGAAGTCCTAAACTCTGACTCAAGTCAAGTGAAGATTCCTTTGCTTAGAATTGCCAACACACACACACACACACACACACACACACACACACACACAAACACAGACCACTCACTCACTCACTCACTCACTCACTCACTCACTCACTCACTCACTCACAGACACATCATATCATTCACGAAAGGGGTGGCAGTGGTAGGTATTGTATAACTATTTTTATTTTAAAAGGTCAAGAACTGCTACAGTTTCTGTTAGGCTGATTGGTTGGCTGGCATGGAAATACGCACATGTAATGAGCTTTTTTTTAATTAGTTTAAGTTACCTGGAGATCGAGCCACTGCCAGAGAAAGTATTTTCTCATCCTCCTGATTCATCTGAGGAGTGCGGTTGGACACACATGTGGGCAGACTGCTGGACTCTGCTTCAGCTGATGCAGAGCACAAGTAATTTGTAATATATGCACAGCAGCTCTACTGCTCCCCTCACTGCTGTAATTTCAAATTAAGGAGTCCGACTTCGATAAGCCAATAGGATGTAGTCTGCCTCATGAAGCTGATGTCACCACAAATGCCCCTGGTGACATCAGCCATAAAATTAAAGTTGTATTAACAAAAAAAAAAAAGTAGAAAAAAAATCAGGATTTAAAGGGGATACTTGAGAGTTCATGGCACCCCATTATTTTGCCCTCAAATCCAGTAAATACCAAGGAATTCTGTACAGTTGGGAGGTATGAGAAGAAGTCTGCATACTGGGACAAAGGGTTACTGTATAGAGAGTGGACCCCTGAGGGAGGGCTGGAGGGAGAGGTAATGCAGCAATTGGTAGTGCCTAGAGCCTACCTTCTGGCACTTCTAGCCGTAGCCCATGACATTCTTTTTGAAGGTCATGTGGGCATAAAGTGTACCAAGAAACATATTATGTAGAACTTTTATTGGCCTGGGATTCCAAGGGATGTAACAGGGTACTGCAGGACCTGTGAGCAGTGTCAAAAAGTAGGCAAGGCAGGCGACAAGGTCAAAGTTTCTTTGATGCCATTGCCTGTGATTGAAGAGCCATTTCAGAGGGTAGCTATGGATATTGTGGGGCCTATGAGTATCCCAGGTTCCACTGGGAAGAAGTATATCCTAGAAGACAGAAGCAGTACGTGGAATCCCCCATTACCTAGTGTTTTAAGTCTGTTTGAAACTCTGTGACTTTGATTTTAGAGCCATTATTAGAAACAAGAATGTCGACGATAGTATGTGGAACCTTAATGTTAATGAAAGAAAGTTATTGAACAAGCTAGTATCTGATAAAACTTTGAGAGTGATGAAGCCCAATAAAGGGTGGGTTGGTTTTAATGACCAAAACTGACTATAATAATACAATGAACACAATGTTATGGGACGATACGCTTTATGAGGAAGTGTCACGTAATTATGTCAATATTTCCCATCACCAAATAGATCTGGCCTTGAAGGATTTGGTGGATCAAGGCCAAATTGACATGGAGGTACATCATTTTTTGAGTGTCAACCACCCTAGGATATCAAACATTTTCAGTATCCCTAAGATACATAAAAATCTTTCTAACCCCCCCCCCATGAGACCTGTAGTTAGTGTAGCGGGCTCAAAAACTTTTTTCATAGGTAAATACATTGATTTCAGGCTAAAGTCTGTTTTGATAGACGAGCAACATCTTTGTATTGATTCATAGCATTTCTTAAAAATATTAAATGGACTGGGTGAAGTAGAAGATGCTTCTTTTTTAACAGTGGATGTGGTGAATTTGTTTAATGTTATTCTGCACACACTGGGGCTTGAATGGTTTGAGGAATACATTTTTGACTCCAATAGGTTCAGTAACAGTGATAAAACCAGGAACCAAACCACACCAACAGAACCAAAATAAGATGAAAACGAAACTCCAACAGCAGAACGAGATTTATTAACCAACAGCAATACAAAACAATGAGAGAATTGACCTACATTTCATCCCACCTTGGACTTCTTCAGAAAAACAAATAATCAAGTATCCTGAATTTATATAAAACAACTCCACCCTCTAATTATTCAATAAAGAAATTAAAATTTCCATTGGAAAAAACATTTAAATACCCAAATACAAGATTTTAAAACACTAAATTTGCACACATTATTACGAAGGCAGAATAATGAAAACATATAAAAGTGTGTGTGTGTATATATATATATATATATATATATATATATATATATATATATATATCTGCATTAATACTAACCAAAAAAATAATAAATGAATAAATATATATATATATATATATATATATATATATATATATATATACATACATACAAAAAAATCATTAACTTTTTACTTTTTGCCCAATATATGGTTCAGCTTGAGCAAAGGCTTGATGGTAATATAATAATTGATGCCAGGGTAGTTCTGTGCATCCAATTTGATTTGCCATCTCAACTCACAAATATCTAAGTGTGTATCTAATGTCCTACCCTGTGCATCACATTTAATTTTTTGCAATACACAAAATTTAAAACTATGACCACTGTTGCCAGTAATGTGTTTTGCTAGTGCATTAGTGGATTTTAAATGCCTAATGTCTAAATTGTGCTCTCTAATTCTCTATCTAAGGTGTCGACTAGTTTTCCCTATATAGAAAACAGAACAATCCTGGCATTTGGCCATGTAGACCACATTTTGAGCAAAACAGTCAAAATGCCCCTGAATAATTATATAATGATTATTGACAGTAAATCTTTCACCTGTGATTAAAATATATTGACATGTGGAACATCTTCCACATTTAAAATTACCCGATCTCCTGTTATTGGATAGTTCTTCAACACAGGAAGATCTCTCAAATATATTTTTCAAAGATAAATCCTTCTTGTAAATAAAATTTGGACGTCTTATCAATTTTTACCTACACATTTTTGTCCAGTTTTAATATATCCCAATTTTTGTTTATCATCCATCTGATCCATTGGGCATCCATGTTATAGGTGGTGATAAAAGATAGCGGAGAATTGTTCAAATTCTGTAGTCTAGTGGGAATAATCTCATTACCATCTAAGTTGTCAAAACTAAGAATAGGTTTATAAGTTCCCATTTGTCTTTTATTTTTAATCTCATTAAACAATTCACCACACAAATCCTTGGGAATATCCTCTACTCAAGAACATTCCCATCATAAAGAGTAATTCCTCCTCAAATTCCTGATGGTCACTCACCATCCTGGCCGCTCACACCATTTGTCCTTTAATGATGGCTCTTTTTTGCTGTCTGGGATGCCAACTATTTAAATGCAGATAGGAATTTGAAAAGGTGGGTTTTCTGTAAATATTAGATTTTAACCTACCTTGTGGATCTATATTTAACCTCACGTCCAAGTAAGAAATAGTGTCATAATTAAGTTCATGTGTGAACTTTAAAAACCAAACTGTATTGTTAATATATTTGATAAATGCCTCAAATACCAATCTTTCTCCTTCCCAGATGATAAAAATATCATCCAGATATCGGGTATAAAGTTTAATATATTTTATAAATTCACTGTGATAAATATAGGTTTGTTCCCAATAGGACATGGCATAGTTGGCATAAATGGGGGCACAAGTGGCCCCCATTGCCACCCCCATGGTCTGTTTGAAAAAATGTCCCTCAAAAAACAAAAAATTATTATTCAACACTGCCTCCATAAGTTTCACACACACATTAATTTCATCCTGTTCAAATTTTCCGGTTCTAACCAACTGATGTTCTAACCAAAGTAAACCTATGTCATGTGGGATAACTGTAAATAAATTACAAACATCGATGATAACAAAAAAGGTGTTATTATTAATTTTGAGGGTTTTTAGATTTTCCAAAAAATTCCAAGAGTCTTTAGTGATGTAAGAAAACTCATTCAACCCTTGTTTCATTTTATAATCTAAATATTGACTGATGAAACATGTTTTACTTCTCTTGCCATCAACTACAGGTCTAAATTTTACATTGTCCAACCCTTTGTGGATCTTTGGTATACTAAAAATACCACTAACAACAGGGTGAGGGTTACTCATAAAATTAAATTCCACTTCTGTGATTTCACCCTGTAATAACATGTCCTTTAACATAAGGTCCAATTTTTGATGAGCAATATTAATTTCATTAATACTAGTCTCTGAATAATTTACATCCATAAGCATAGCCATTATGATGCTAATATAATCATTGGTATCCACAATTACTACACCACTTCCTTTATCAGGCTTCATGATATGTGTATTTTTGTGTTCACTCAGTTGTTTCAAGAGCCTGTGTTAAGTTGAGGTGGCTATGCTTAGTAGTTTGTTTGAAATGTTCCCTAATGTCTAATTCGCAAGCTCTTTCAAAAATGCCTATCATGGGGTGCATCGGTGGATTAAATTTACTAGGTTTGGACAATGGTTTTTGTTGATTGTGTATTCCACCGTCATTAAAGAACACTCTTAAGTTAATTTTACGTGTGAATAACTTTAAATCGATGAGGGTGTCTACCAAATTGCCTTTTCTACATGGGATAAAGGTGAAACCCTTAGAAAACATATGAATTGAAAACATAATTAGAATAATTATATAATTTAAAATCATGTTTTTCGTTTTCCAGTATAACTGGTTGACTCAAAGTATTGATCTCTAACTTATCAGTTACATAATTTTCCAAAACAAAATCATCTGAACTTGAAACTATACCAATGCTGTTAGCGTACTCCATTGAACTCAAATGTGGACTGTTTCCATCATCCACACAACGAGTACTATAATAGGTGTCCTCAAATCCGTTAACCTCCATAGTGACGTTCCCCTCCATAA
This sequence comes from Protopterus annectens, assembly GCF_019279795.1. NCBI lineage: Eukaryota > Metazoa > Chordata > Ceratodontiformes > Protopteridae > Protopterus > Protopterus annectens. Next base: position 124,388,429 of record NC_056742.1, on the reverse strand, counting down.
AGGAAAGATTGTCATTTGTATTACCAATACCATCGTTTGTGTGGACATCAACTGTATCATGTCCTACATCTACATTATCCAAAAACACATTATTATCCATTTCATACAACATAGAATACGTACTTAAATTCAACAAGCTATCAAAAGTATTATTGAATTCTGTAGTCCCGTACTCATGAATATCACCATTATTCAAAATACTGTTGGTGTAAACAGATATTGGTAACTCAGTATCTGGAACTTGTTCGATTGGTCTCCATTGTTATTTAGGAAAGTCTCAATACAATTGACATCTAAAAACATTAGAATTCACCAAATTGGAAGCATATACCCCACTGAGATCCCTGGCCCCAGTCTCTTTAAAAACATCCTTATCCAAACATTTGTACCTCACCCCGGAGGTGTTGTCACTTACTTGAACTGTTGATGACTGCATGCAAAAATCTTTTAATGCCGTTGTTGCCAGTTCGCGTTTGGAACATTTTTGTTTGGAAACCATGCTTTTGGCCGGGCTCCCAGTCGACCGTACTCCCTGGAGTTGTGTGCTGGTTCCCTGTTCCGGAGTCTTTCCGATCGTCTGGGTCCCTCCTCTAAAGGGCCTTCCCCCCGATTAGTTGAATTTTTATCTGTTCCACTCATGTCAAACGTCATCTCGTCATCACTTCCTATTTCATCATTGGCTAAATGTCGATGGTTACTATGCCTATGCTGATTTTCAAAGGAACACATATATACTGTACCTACTTTGTACATTTTAGAGTCTCTCTTAATTTTTAAAAGTTTTTTGTTGTATAAGACTTGACAAGTACAGTCCACATCATTCAAACTGTTGGTATAATTAGTATAATATTGATCAAATAACAAATCCTTCACTATACTGTCATTAATAAGTTCAAGTTCACGTAAAAATGACTCCATTTTTGTTGTGTTGTGCTTCACCATTATTTCCATAATTGCCAAACCAGTCTTATTGAATAGCTCATGTAGTTCAGTGATCATTTCGGAATTATCATTTATCCCATTAGGGTACCTCCACACACGCAAGCCTTTCGGCACCATTCCAAGCTCAATATTCCTAACCAGATAGCTGTTCTCTAATTGAGTTCTCCTCATTTTGAGTAACTTAACTTCAAATTTTTTTAACTGCTCGGATAGGGTCTGACTATTGGCCACACGAGGTTCTTGTACAATGGTGTCATTTTTAAACACAAATGTACTATGTTTCCAACATTCGGTACCTACTATGGTGTGGTTTCCCCCTTCCGAACCAATTTGCAAATTGTTGTTGTCCTTACCAGATACAACTGGAACAGTCTTTCCACTAGAAATGTTAGCATTAGAGGAGGGTGGTGTAACTTGAGTCAGAGGTATTCCCAAAGACCCAAATATCTGTGAATTGACCGCCATAGATTGTTTCTTCATCAAGTACTTGATCTGTGCAGTATGTTCCTTTAATTGTTCATTGATTTGGTGTAACAAATCCAACATTTCTGCTGAGGAACTGACATTCTCCATACCGAAACAACAAATAAAACCAGGAACCAAACCACACCAACAGAACCAAAATAAGATGAAAACGGAGCTCCAACAGCAGAACGAGATTTATTAACCAGTAGCAATACAAAACAATGAGCGAATTGACCTAGGTTTCGTCCCACCTTGGACTTCTTCAGAATAACAAATAATCAAGTATCCTGAATTTATATAAAACAGCTTCACCCTCTAATTATTCAATAAAGAAATTAAAATCTCCATTGGAAAAAACATTTAAAAACCCAAATACAAAATTTTAAAACACTAAATTTGCACACATTATTATGAAGGCAGAATAATGAAAACATATAAAAGTGTGTGTGTGTGTGTGTATATATATATATATATATATATATATATATATATATATATATATATATATGGGAACACTTCACATAATCGAATTATTGAAATCTCGAATTTCATATGGTCGAGACCATATGATCGAGATTTTAATAAATCGAATGTGTGTAGTGTTTAGAAATAAGACTTTACTTACCTTAATACATTACGTGCACACAGAGGCAAGTATTGTTGTACGCCTTGTGTGTATGTAATGTTTTATTTGTTTTGTGGTGTTGGCAGGAAGTGAGAAATCTCCCGTTTTGCACTTCCGCATACAGCGCAAGACGGGAGATTTCCCATCTCCCCACTGCAGCGCGATCTTGGAGTTGGTATATTTAAGTAGGGGGGTGGGGGTGCAGGGGGGTGAAGCCCTCCTGCAAAAGCGAAGTTTGTGGTTTTTTTTTTTTTTGATGGTTTCCCTTCAGAAGTTCGATTTTCCGAAACTCGAGCTGTTGGTTTCGGTTATTTGCAGTTTGAGATTTTGGAAATTCGATCTTCTGAAGTGAATCCATATATATATATATATATATATATATATATATATATATATATATATATATATATATATATATATACATATATATATATATACATATATATATATATATATATACATTAATACTAACCAAAAAAATAATAAATGAATACAAAATAAAAAATAAAAAAATATATATATATATATATATATATATATATATATATACACACAAAAATCATTAACTTTTTACCTTTTGCTCAATATATGCTTCAGCTTGAGCAAAGGCTTGATGGTAATATAATCACTGATGCCAGGGTAGTTCTGTGCATCCAATTTGATTTGCCATCTCAACTCACAAATATCTAAGTGTGTATCTAATGTCCTACCCTGTGCATCACATTTAATTTTTGCAATACACAAAATTTAAAACTATTATCCCTCATGACATAGGTTTACTTTGGGGAGGGGAACATCACTATGGAGGTTAACGGATTTAAGGACACCTATTATAGTACTCATTGTGTGGACGATGGAAACAGTCCACATTTGGTAATTATGTAATTAATGTGTTTCTTATGATTAACTGAATCTGCAGCAAATGGGTATAGATGATCCTAAGAACACAGTAAACAAAATCCAACTTAATTCATCATAAAGAATAGTAAAGCACCCTCCCCTATCCTGACCACTGAGCTCGCTGCCTGTTAATGTGCAAGAACTGCCGATGAAACAGTTACTGCAGCCGGGTAGCAATCTCGATGAAAGGTCTGGAGTACACTAACAGCATTGGTATAGTTTCAAGTTCAGATGATTTTGTTTTGGAAAATTATGTAACTGATAACTTAGAGATCAATACTTTGAGTCAACCAGTTATACTGGAAAATGAAAAACATGATTTTAAATTATATAATTATTATAATTATGTTTTCAATTCTGGGCATGTACATGTGTTTTCTAAGGGTTTCACCTTTGTCCCATGTAGAAAAGGCAATTTGGTAGACACTCTCATTGATTTAAAGTTATTCACACGTAAAATTAACTTAAGAGTGTTCTTTAATGATGGTGGAATACACAATAAACAAAAACCATTGTCCAAACCTAGTAAATTTAATCCACCGATGCACCCCATGATAGGCATTTTTGAAAGAGCTTGCGAATTAGACATTAGGGAACATTTCAAACAAATTACTAAGCTTAGTCACCTGAACTTAACACCTGATGAATACAGGCTCTTGAAACAACGGAGTGAAAACAAAAATACACGTATCATGAAGCCTGATAAAGGAAGTGATGTAGTAATTGTGGATACCAATGATTATATTAGTATCATGATGGCTAAGCTTATGGATGAAAATTATTCAGAGACTAGTATTAATGAAATTAATATTGCTCATCAAAAATTGGAACTTATGTTAGAGGACATGTTATTACAGGGTGAAATCACAGAAGTGGAATTTGATTTTATGAGTAACCCTCACCCTGTTGTTAGTGGTATTGATCCACAAAGGGTTGGACAATGTAAAATTTAGACCTATAGTTGATGGCAAGAGAAGTAAAACATGTTTCATCAGTCAATATTTAGATTAGAAAATGAAACAAGGGTTGAATGAGTTTACTTACATCACTAAAGACTCTTGGAATTTTTTGAAAAAAACAAAAAACCCTCAAAATCAATAATAACACCTTTTTTTGTTATCATCGATGTTTGTAATTTATTTACAGTTATCCTGCATGACATAGGTTTACTTTGGTTAGAACAACAGTCGGGTAAAACCAGAAAATTTGAACAGGATGAAATTAATGTGTGTGTGAAACTTATGGAGGCAGTGTTGAATAATATTTTTTTGTTTTTTGAGGGGCATTTTTTCAAACAGACCACAGGGGTGGCAATAGGGGCCACTTGTGCCCCCATTTATGCCAACTATGCCATGTCCTATTGGGAACAAACCTATATTTTTCACAGCGAATTTATAAAATATATTAAACTTTATACCCGATATCTGGACAATATTTTTATCATCTGGGAAGGAGAAAGATTGGTATTTGAGGCATTTATCAAATATATTACAATACAGTTTGGTTTTTAAAGTTCACACAAGAACTTAATGATGACACTATTTCTTACTTGGACGTGAGGTTAAATATAGATCCACAAGGTAGGTTAAAATCTAATATTTACAGAAAACCCACCTTTTCAAATTCCTATCTGCATTTCAATAGTTGGCATCCCAGACAGCAAAAAAGAGCCATCGTTAAAGGACAAATGGTGCGAGCGGCCAGGATGGTGAGTGACCATCAGGAATTTGAGGAGGAATTACCCTTCATGATGGGAATGTTCTTGACTAGAGGATATCCCAAGGATTTGTGTGGTGAATTGTTTAATGAGATTAAAAATAAAAGACAAATGGGAACTTATAACCTATTCTTAGTTTTGACAACTTAGATGGTAATGAGATTATTCCCACTACACTACAGAATTTGAACAATTCTTCGCTATCTTTATCACCACCTATAACATGGATGCCCAATGGATCAGATGGATGATAAACAAAAATTGGGATATATTAAAACTGGACAAAAATGTGTGGGCAAAAATTGATAGACGTCCAAATTTTATTTACAAGAAGGATTTATCTTTGAAAAATATATTTGAGAGATCTTCCCGTGTTGAAGAACTATCCAATAAAAGGAGATTGGGTAATTTTAAATGTGGAAGATGTTCCACATGTCAATATATTTTAATCACAGGTGAAATATTTACTGTCAATAATCGCTATATAATTATTCAGGAGCATTTTGACTGTTTTGCTCAAAATGTGGTCTACATGGCCAAATGCCAGGATTGTTCTGTTTTCTATATAGGGAAAACTAGTCGACACCTTAGAGAGAGAATTAGAGAGCACAATTTAGACATTAGGCATTTAAAATCCACTAATGCACTAGCAAAACACATTATTGGCAACAGTGGTCATAGTTTTAAATTTTGTGTATTGCAAAAAATTAAATGTGATGCACAGGGTAGGACATTAGATACACACTTAGATATTTGTGAGTTGAGATGGCAAATCAAATTGGATGCAGAGAACTACCCTGGCATCAATGATTATATTACCATCAAGCTTTTGCTCAAGCTGAAGCATATATTGGGCAAAAGGTAAAAAGTTAATGATTTTTTGTATATATATATATATATATATATATATATATATATATATATATATTTTTTTTTTTTTTTTTAATTCATTTATTATTTTTTTGGTTAGTATTAATGCATATACATTATTTTGCCTTCGTAATAATGTGCGCAAATTTAGTGTTGTTATTCTGAAGAAGTCCAAGGTGGGACGAAACCTAGGTCAATTAGCTCATTGTTTTGTATTGCTGTTGGTTAATAAATCTCGTTCTGCTGTTGGAGCTCCATTTTCATCTTATTTTGGTTCAGTAACAGTGATGTTGGAGTATTAGTTACCCTTATGGAGCTAGTTCTTAAACACAATTTTGTGTTTTTTGAAGGTCCGTTTTTCAAACAATTAACAGGTAGCTATGGGGGCATACTGTGCCCCCATTTATGTGAACATCATAATGGTAATGTGGGAATGGAAATTTCTTTTTAATTCTAATTTTGCAGGATCATGGAATTTATATCTGAGATATATTGATGATTTGTTTTTCGTATGGAAGGGAGATGAGACTGACGCAAAGGAATTTTTAGATTTAATCAACAGCACCACAGGCTTTCTTACATTTACGTACAATTATAATAAGGACAGTGTGAACTATTTGGATGTCCTTGTTATTAAAGATTGTAAAAACAAGTGTTTGGTTAGTAACCTATATAGAAAGCCCACATATAGCAATAGTTTACTACACTACACTAGTTGCCACCTAGACCATGTTAAGAAGGGCCTTGTTAAAGGGCAATTTGTTTGTATTTCACATATGGTAAGTAGGGATATGGACTATCAAGTTCAGTGTAAAATTTTGGAAGAAATGTTAATAGCGAGGGACTATCCGATTAAGCTTATTGAGAGAGCCTTGGAGGAAGTCACTAACAAGAGGGCATTAGGGGTATTTAGTCCACTTTTGAGTGAGACCTTTTGCCCCCAGAGTAGTCAAGGCAATTTAGTTTTGTATAATGAGGCGGACAAACATAAACATGTAGAATTTTCCAGGTCCTCTTTTGTAACAATTTTTTCCATGGACCACACTGCCATTACTGATGTAGTGAGGAAGAATTGGATTATATTTAGTAGCCAAGGGGGTATTATTGACAAGTTAGGGGCATCCCCTAGTGTTATTTTTAGAAGGGGTAAGACCTTTAAGGAATTACTGCAGAGTACAAATAATGTTGTAGTTCAGCGAGGTAGGGGTACTCATGCTTGTGGTTTTTGTGCACAGTGTATTTATATCCATTCAGTGGACAAGACAATTATCAATGGAATAAAGGTCTATGCACAAGGGAATTACTCATGTGTTATGAAGGGAGTGGTATATGCTGCTATTTCTTGCCAATACACTGGGTTTTACATTGGTAAAACCAAGAGGAGCTTTAAGGATAGGGTTTACGAGCACATTTGGGATATAAGAATTGCTAGCCCCAATAGTGCCCTATATAAACATGTGTTACAATACCCCAGTCACAACTTTAAATTTTTAGTTGTAGAAAAAGTCACACCAGATCCACAGGCTGGCCCATGGGAGGATATACGTAATTTTAAAGAATTATGGTGGCAAATCAAACTTAATGCCACCAATCCACCCGGTCTTAATGATAGTGTTAGTATAACTAGTTTTTTGAAACTACACTCTTTTTTTGGTTGATTCAAGCACTAGGATGGTTTTAAAGTGGGGGGGGTGTGTTATTGATTTTAAAACCATTATGGTAGTTTATGTATTTAATTATATATTTATATGTATCTAATTTTTGCAGTGTTTATTATGAAGTATGAAATGGTATGTATTGATGTTAACAAAGTTATTATAATTTGTTTTGCGTTTAGTGTCAAAAGTCCGAGTACTGTCATGTGATAGGTTTTCACTATAAATATCACAATGTCTAGTGATGCATTTATTCTGAAGAAGTCAGGTGATGGAGCTGACGAAAGTGCTTAATAAATGGTTTTGATACAATTTTTTTGGTGTGGACTGATTCTCTGCTGATTCTACTGTTTCCACTTGGTTTGGTTTCTTTGTGGTTCTGAGTTCGGGCCTGTGAGTATCCCAGGTTCCACAGGGAAGAAGTATATCCTGATGGCAGTAGATTATGTTACTAGATACCCTGAGACAGTGGCTCTGTCCTCCATCGAGTCAGAGAAGGTGGCAAATACTTTGATAGATATTTTCAGCAGGGTAGGTTTCCCAAGAGAAATACTGAATGACAGAGATGCCAATTTCATGTCAGACCTGCTAGCATGTCTGTGGGAGCACTGCGGGGTGAAGCACCTAAAGACCACCCCTTACCATCCCCAGACTAATGGTCTTGTGGAGAGGTTAAACTCTACACTAAAGACCATGCTACTGGCATTTCCAGATCAGTTTAAAAGAGAGTGGGACAACTATTTGCCCCATCTGCTGTTTACATACAGAGAGGTACCCCAGTAATCCACAGTTTTTTCACCCTTTGAGTTGCTGTATTGGCATAGGGTGAGGGGACCTCTAGATTTGAGTCTTGATGAGTGGGAGGGTGAGTGTGAATCTCACAAGGAGTCTGTTGTGGAATATGTCCTAAACATCAGGAGAAGGCTTAGGGAGCTCATGGACTTGGCCCAGGAGCACCTGACAGGAGCCCAACAGCAGGAAAAAGGTCTGGTAAGACAGGAATCCTTGAGCTCGAGAGTATGCTGTGGGACAGCAGGTTATGGTGCTCATTCTTGTTAGACACAATAAGCTGCAGGCAGCTTGGGAGGGACCCTTCAAAGTGGTAAGGAAAGTCAGTGATGTTAACTATATGGTAAACCTGCTAGGCAGGAGGCAGGGCCACAGATTGTACCATGTTAACATGATAAAGCCTTACCATGATACAGAGGCCCTGGTGCTCAGTATTTGCAGTGAGTGGCAGGAGGAGTCTGAGGGGTGTATATGGCTATATTGAACCAGCCAGCAAAATGCCAAGTTATTAAGGTGGAGCCTAGGGTTGCAGGCATATGATATGACAGTGCAACACTGTAGTGGGGTCAGCAATGCCAGTGCAGATGAGTTCTCAAGACAGGGTATGGGTTAATTCCCAGACAGGCTCCTTCCTCTCAAGCAACATTTCTGAAAAGTCACTTGAAAAACTAGCTTGACTCTTCCAAGGGGGGAGATGTGATGATGTGAAGTATTGCTATGCCAGGAGACATAGGGCAGTGGATGTGTAACATATGCCACCATAGCTAGCTGGAGTTTTATAGAGAATTATATGTCATTTGTATATCAAAATGATTTGTACAGGTGCTTGTGTTGAAAATGTATTTGTAAAGTTGCTTGGTTAAACCAACAGTGGGTCCTGCTGGACAGAAAAGAAATACACCTGTATGTCAGACTGTATTGAAACTGTTGAAATGAATGTGTTGTAACAGAGGATGCTGGAAGAGAAGAGGTTAATCTAAGTCCAGCTAACTTTGAAAAATGGTTTGAAATTAAATTATCTGGTTTAGGCCATAAAGATTGTATCTTACAGTTCTGATTGCAGCCAGTGACAAAATGTCTGTGAAAACTAGTACTAGGATTCCTACTGTATTGTCCTTAGGGGTGAACTAATTCCTACCCTGGAAGGGTGGATGTTTTTGAAATGGTGTTATAGCTTTCAGATGCTATAACACATCTTAGCAAAGCTCTATGTGTGTGCATTATGACATAGATGTGCTAGATTCTGGTTCAGTTTGTAGTAAAGGGAATAGTGTGGAAACCAGAGTCAGATGACCAGATGTATATGATGTCATTCTGTAATACAGCACTGAAATTATGTTTTAATATTAGATGAGACAGAAGTCTCAGGGCAGTCTGTTTTTGAAACCTGTTTTTGTCAAAGTAGGTTCACTCATCCACTTCATCTTGCTTTGCTTTAGTAAATAACCAGGGAATAGTAATTCTTTAGATCAGTCAGGAAACTATAGTGAGATTAGTTAAGTACTGTTTTTCTCTATCTGTGTGAATCTATCCATCTGTGTTATTTTTAATATTTCCTGTGATTGAAACTCTGGTGTTTATTGTAAATATATATTTAGTATTTTCATGTTCTTTTATTATATATTATTATATATATATTTTAACTTTTCTTTGTGGCTGGTCTTTTAGAAAATATTTTAACCTTTGAGAGTACTTATATTTATTTGATGACACTGTGTCTGCTCCTGAAAGCCTTGCTGCATTGGTCAAACACTACCATTTGTATATGTATTAATTATACTCAGTATATTTGGATACCCTTGTAACAGCCTTAGAGTGGCTGGCATTGGAGTGTTCTGGTGGCACTATCTACCTTATAGTCTGGGGAGAGGATGCATGGCTAGTAAATCTGTGCTAGCCTTTCCACGGTGTGTGTGTGTGTGTGTGTGTGTGTGTGTGTGTGTGTGTGTGTGTGTGTGTCCATGTGTGCATGCACACGTGTGTTTGTGTGTGTGTGTGTGTGTGTGTGTGTGTGTGTGTGTGTGTGTGAGAGCTACTAGGATCAGGGACACAGATCACTGGTTTCACAAAGAGGGTGTTGGAGGACTTGGCTTTGAGCACCCAGGTGAAGACTCAACTCTACAGTTGTGGTCAGTCTGGAGTCTTATTTTGGGCCTGGTGTGAGAGAGGGAAACCCAGCCTCAGGATGGGTGTGTGGGTTCTCTGTATGCTGTTAAGGGAAATTGTGCTTGGTGCAGAGTGCTGCATCTGAAAATACTGTACCTATTTTTGTTTCAGGTGAATGTCCCTCACCAGTATCAGTGGTGAGGATTGAGACTCCTTGAAATCTGGCCCAGAGGAGGGGCATCACAGAGTTATTATCAAAAACACATGCTTATCAGCAATCTTTCTAAACTCATACATGTTATCCAGGTACTCCCTCATTTTCTGTTAAGTCAGTAGGGTTTGGTTTTATTGGCTTGACTGTAACCATAAAGACTTAAAAAGAAAAAAAAAAGAAAAAAGTCATGGACATCTAGAAGTCATGTAGCTAAAACGCTTGATGCCCTGAAGGGCTAATTTGCATATATTCCATGGACCTCAACTACAGGAGGTTTATGGTATCACACAGTAAAAACTCTTGCTTATCTAGGTTTTCCTTGCAGTTTTTACTGAACCTAAACATGAAGGAGACAGGATACTGCATAGCTTGGTCCACAGACAATTTAGGTACTGTCTTGACAGAACTAAATATTTCAGATCTTTGGATCAATTGTTAATTTCTTGTGAAGGTACGAAGAGACAACTTGTGCCAAAACAGACTATTTCCAAATAGTTGTCAGTGGCTGTTACCTTTTATTGTACTCGCCATAACAGAACTTTTCCAGGCAGGGTCAAGGCCCACTCTACCAGGGCCTTGACTTCATTTATGGCTTTTTGGGAAAGGTTGGATTCTAGAAGTATTCTAGAAGCTGCTATTTTGTCCTCTGTACATACTTTTACAAAGCACTTTAACATACCTCTCAGCCTCATACTGCAAGAAATCAGGACAAAGCCTAAAATAATGTAGAGGGACAAAGGCCCAAATAGGGAGATATTTTAAATATTGCTCTTACAAACTTAGAACATTGCTAAAATTACACTATGTGTGTTAGTATTTATTTTCTGAATGATGTGAATTCTGAAATTCAAATGTATTCCTTTATTTAATGGCTTCAATCAACAGAGATTTGCAAGAAAACCACATGTTTTAAAAGGAACACACCAAAAACATGAGGCAAAAATCTGGATATTGTGCGAAAATCTGGGCATTTGAGAGGTATGCACTATGAGCTTGACTCCTTCTCTAGGTCCAGAGAAAGCTTTGCTAGGACCACTTTCCAGGGGCTCCTGGACACTTCTTCTTCCTCCTAAATGTAGTTAGCTAAGTTAAACTACCTGCAGTATATAGCTAAGGTTACTGCAGCAGCAATTAATATGATGAACAGAGTGCAGTTGTGTAAGTAACATTAACCATAACAGTAGATGTTTGAGTGATATCTGCTACATTAGCCTCTCCCTCCCTCCACCCCCTTGTTTGTTTTTTGTTTTAATGCCAGTGTGTGGACATTTATTTTTTGTTGTTTCTAGTAGTGTCCTTTCAGGGCTCAGCCTCCCTTTCTCTGCTGACAGGAAAGCTCTGAAGGGATTTGCCCAAACCTGTCTTTCAGTCAGCTCAGCTCTAGCTACCTAACCATTTGGGTGCATGGAAAGTGCCCTAAAGCTTTGAAAGCTGGTCAACTATTATATCCTTCACAGGATATTATAAGTTCATAGGTTCATAGATTAGTACTAAGCTAACTGCCCTTGCGAGCCATTTTAAGCCTAGCCAATAATCCCTTATGAGACTCAAACCCGGCACCTTGTGTTTGCAAGGCAGACACCTTAACCATTAGGCCACCCTCTCAACCCACTGTTTTATAACCCCAGATATCTAAGGCTACTGCAGGACCGATAATTGTGTTTGTTGGTTCTTGATGCAGAGAAAATATTCAGTAGAGTAAGATGGGATTTTATGAGAAGGACAATGGTAGCATTTGCATTCACCAATACAATGATAAGGTTATTTAGGAGGATATATGAAGGACTGGAGGCAAGAATTAAAGTGGGAGGTTTCCTCTCTGATATGCTGTGTTTGAACAAAGAAACAAGGCAAGGATGGCCTCTCTCCCTTTGTTATTTATTTTATATTTAGAGGCATTAGCAAAGAAAATAAGGGACTCAGAAATGGAAGGATATAACTGGTATGGTGATCAAGAAATGCTGGCTTTATTTGCAGATAATACTATTTTTTACCTGATAAATCAATAAAAGGACATATCAGTGTTGTGGAACATTTTGAGACAGTTTCAGGTCTTTTTGAAATATAAAATGAATAAAGATAAATAAAAGGCTATAGCCATAAACTACACACACACACACACACACATACATTGGTTCAGCAATACACATATTTATGGGGACAGGATAAGATGAAGTATTTAGAAGTATGGTTTAAAAAGGCTTCTTTTATGGCAGCTAAGGATATGTGGGAAAAGACTAAATGAAAAATAATACAAAAACTGAGAGACTGGAAGCTGTTGTTTATGGATTTGGATAATAAGATACAAGCAGTGAAAATGTTTTTATTCCTTTTAATTTTGTATATGGGTCAGGCACATTTTTATGAACTATTGAAGTTGTGGGCAATAATTAATAAAGAGTTGAAGAAATGTATCTGGGAGGGGAAGAGGGTCAGAGTTAAGTGGGATAAGTTGAGCCTTCCAGTAGAACAAGGTGCTTTAGGATTACCTGATTTGAATAGATATTTTAGAGCTACACAAAAAAGCTCATATGCTTAACACAAACAGAAGGCTGTAATTCAAAATGGAAAGGGAAAATGCTGAAGCATGGAGAAGTTTTAATAAATAAAGAGAGAGTAGGATTTTGAATGCAGATCATTAAGAACAGTAATAACAACCATACAGAATACTATATTCATAAAGTAGAACATTTTTTTTAAGAACTAAGCCAACATGAGAATGGGAAAGGGGATGACTGCAAGAAGGGGTATAAAATAAGCAACGGAGATGTCCGTTGCTTATTTAAAACTGTCTCGCTATGTTAAACTCATTTAACATAGCGAAACACTAAAAAAAAGCAACGGAGATCTTGCTTTCTCCGTTGCTTTTTTACTAATCTCGCTATGTTAAATGGTTTTAACATAGCGAGACAGCTTTAAAATAAGCAACGGAGATCTCCGTTGCTTATTTTAAAGCTGTGTCCCTATGTTAAACCCCTTTAACATAGCGACAGTGTTTAAAACGAGTTATACTAATGGAAAAAAGTCCGGGCGACCGGACCTTTTTCCATTAGTATAACTCGATTTACAACGGGCACGCTGGCCAATCAGCCTGCACGTTTTGGGGGGGGTCATGGTATAATATAAAACAGATACAAGAACTGGAAGAGGGATCTTTAAAAAAGGGAAAGAGCAAATTCCGTAGAAATAAATGGAAATTGTGTGTATAATACATGCAAAATAATGTTCAAGAGGAAGAGGAGTGAGGGTTAAGGGAAGACATGAATTCATCAATTTATGTAATATTAGACTGATGATAATTACAAAGAAAATATATTGTGTATATAAATGGAAAAATGTTAATCTGGTTTGTTTTCTTCTCTGTTAATGTATGTTTGCCTATGTCTTAAGTGATGATTTAATAAAGGTGTTTAAAAAACAAGGTATACCTTTATCAAACACCACAAACTGGCAGTCAGTTCCATAGTGAAATCTCAAAGAAGGGAGGTGCAGCTTTGTATATAGTTTTTTTTTTTTATTTGTGACATGCCATAGCTAAAAATGTCATAGTTTTAAACAGCTAAAGCATTAGAGTCAAATTTAGCAGTGTGCCATACTGAAATCCCTAAAACTAGAATAGTATTCTTAGTTACATTTTATGGTGGAATACCCTGCTATTACTGTCCACATGTTTCATAAAAGTATTTTAAAGTAGTCTGAAATATATCGCATGTTATAAACATGTATGGTTTCAAAGGCCTTCTCTGTTGCAGACCGACATTTTTGTTTTATATTTTCTTTCCAGTGAGTTGTTGTGTTCAACTTCTGCTTGGTATACAGAGTTCAGCAATGGTCTAAAACACCTCTTACTGAATTGTCATTATAGGTGAAAAATTGCTGTATATTTCACATTTTTTCATTTATAGTATGATTTCTCTGAAAACATTTTAGAGGTTTGGGACTTGCTAAAATTACCTCCATAGAGTTGTCGCTTTCCCTTATCACCTATGTGCATTCTCTATCTGAGGTTTGTGAATATTATTCTGAGAAATGTGCTGTAGTATTTCATATGATTATATATATATGGTCCTGTATTCCCTATATTGCTAGGTAGTATCAATAGTTTTATATGGCCATTTGGGTGTTATGTTTTGCTGCCATTCATTTCCAAACAGACTTACATTTTCCAGTTTTACAGGCAGGCAAACTCATCATGTACTAGAGTCCTGTCAATAATGCATTCTTAGTGAGGTGTGGTTTAGCCTGCAGAGAGTAAATGACTTTGGAGCTCTATCAAGGGGAAATTAAATGTATAACTTTATTGCCATTAGACTTTATTTAAAACTACTTAGATCACAGCACTGCTGTAGGTGCTTTTCTACTATTTAAATACATTCTGATATATTTTACATGTCTTTGACAAGTTACCACAAGGTTGAATGAAACAACATGGGCAGGGTACAGGTGATCCAGATGGTAGCCAAGATGACAAAGAAATTGGGCAACCTTACAATCCTGGTGTCTAAAGTTTTAGATGATGCTTCAACACTTAATATAGAAAGTGCCCTGCTAAAAACAGTCATTAGAAAGTTATACCTCACTGATCACCATCTTAGACAGTTGCTGAATATCAGTGAAATCTTTCTCAACATTCAGTATAATATGATTCCAATTCTAGAAGAAGAAACTGGGAACTCTGAATGCCAAATTAGAGGAACTTAAAAGCCACAGCCAGCAGAACAATCTACATTTAGATGAGCTACCAGAAGGGGTAGAATGTGACAATATATGCCAGTTCTTGGAAGAGCACTTTGATGATAGCACTATGTAAGTTTCAGTCTACTTCCTTTGTTGTGCAGATAGTATGCCCTTCATTTTAGTAACCTGGCCCTCAAGCATCCCCACCAAGGCAATTTAGATTTAGATTTCTGAATTATGCAGACCAAAGATGCGAGCTGCATTAATGCATTAGGGATTACACTGAGATTGCAGTTCTTAGTCAAATAGCATCCAAGCAAGCCTGCTGTAAACCCCTGTATTACTATGTAATTGTGGTTTTCACAGACAGCAGCATTGCTCCAATGTCCTTTTCTTAAACAGTTTCAATTAAATAGGACTCAAGTAAACCTATTTTAGACCCCCTGTATTATTCCCCTTAAAATCCATGGAGTAAACATCTGAAACCCTGGATAAGCACTTTTCTCCCATCTCTGCATCCAGCTTGGTGGAAATGGGCATCCTGAGACAATGTAGCAGTTACCTTATGTTTGCTGACAACCACCTAATTTTTTAAATGTCAGATATAGTGTGTGAGAGATGTAATTATACATTATCACTAAAGGCAGGGTTCTGACATACAGCCACTATAATTACCAAACAGGTTGTCAGAAACACAGAAAAACACATTCTACTCACCACTCTCATAAAGACCAAGCACATAGACTCATGTATGCTGATGATCTTAAAAGTAATCTACCCAAACCTCAAGGGCCTTCTAGATGCAGCTATAACAACCCCACAAATATTCTACTAAAACAACATCCATCACAACACATATAGCTTCAGCTTTCGGTGTCTCAATTTGTAAGCCCATAAGCCAAACCTCCACACAAACAAATGTTCAAGTCATAGGTGATTTCATTGTGAAACACACAGATGTTCCATTCATTAAGCTGAGCAAGGAGTGAGTCAGAGTCAACTGCCTATCAGGGGCCAGGATCTGCCAAATCATGTACAGACTCATGTCATTGAACCACAAGTACCAATACAACCCTATCATAGTGCATGTTGTTGCAAATGACCAGAGATGTACCACTCTGGACTAATATGTTCCAGGCTGGTATGAGACTAGCATTGAGCATCATACTACCTTCTCCAAGGATGACATTGCGATATGAACAGAAGATAACTGACATTAACAATTGGCTTAGTTTTTGGTATAATTCGAAGGTGGTACACTATTTGTCAGCTTGGGAGGATACGGTTCACAGATCATGCTGCTTTGCCAAGGATAATCTGCACCTGTTCCCTTTAGGCTTTTGGATATTGGCTAAAACTTTGTCCACCTCCATATTGACTTTTTAGACAATATCAACCTGATAAACCTTCCAACACAGCAAAACCAATCCAGGATATTCTAAAGGTATGTGTTCAATGCCAGGAGTCTAAACAAAAAGCACCACTCCTTACCCTGGAGAATGTAGATATTTGTGTAGTTATGGATATATGGTTTAAGACCATGGAGAGCACCCCAAAAGTACATGATTATAATGGCTTCCATACATTTAGACCAGTTACTTCACAGAAAAGGAGAAAAAATGGAGGTGTTTCAATATTTGTCAAAAACAGTCACACTGGGCAATAAGTATGATATACTTGAGCTTCCCCATGGCCAACTCACCAAAAGCAAAGTCCCATGCCATATCACTGCAAGCTATAGGGCTATATCCCAGGACACCCGTACTGCATACCTAAACAAACTGCACTTGTGTTGTACTGAACCCAGTACTATACTCCTTGGTGACTTCAACTAATCAACTATAAACTGAGGAACATGCACAACTTCCATTATGTAGACTCAGAGATTCCTGAATTTTTGTCAGCACAAGTGCTCTGGACCAGCTAGTCTGTACACCCACCAACATCTCAACCTGATCCTTGCAAACATGGGGGAACTTTGTACCCACCCATCTGTAATGTCCTAATTTTTCAGGTCAGATCATAATGCTTTATACCTTAAAATTAAACTAAAACCTTTGACCCCGTCTAACCCTCGAACATTTAGGAGTTATTTCAAAGCAAACATCCTACTACTGAGTGATAACCAGGCAAAATGTCAAGCTCCCCCATACCATGTAAACTCTGCTGCCGATGCAGAATTTTTCACAGAGTCTGCATACCAGCACGTAAACAGCTGCACTGAGGCAGCTGCACCCACCAGAAATAAGCACAGGACTAAGTCGAACAAGCCACCCTGGTGGAACCCCATTATCAACAAATTCTATAACAAAAAAAAGAAACCCCTCATCAAACTAAATAAGCACACTCAGAAGTCTTATCAAGTCCTCCAAAGCCAAATTTGAGGTAAAGATATCCTTTTAGGCAAAGGACAGCCACAAGGCCTTCTTCAGCTATGTCCTTAATCTCAAACGTAATACACAACAAAGTGCAAAACTAATTGCAAATGCAACCACCTATAAGGAGCTGGAGGACAAATTTAGTTCAAATGTCATACCACTTCCCTCCCCTGATGCAACACCACTAAGATATACCCTAGACCATAGCTCCCCCCCCCCCCGCCCATCACTAACGAACAAGTCTTCAATACACTCTCCAAAGCAAAAAATACTGTATCTATGAGCCCAGATAATATCCCAGGATGCCTTCTGAATAGTACGAAACATGATCTACCAAGGCCTCTAAAATCACTATTCAGCCTTAGCCAGCTAAATGGCTTCAGGCGTAGTGAACGGAAGACTGCAACAGAGGATGGGCCTTCTACAGACCTGGGTAATTACAGACTCATAAATCTGACTAGTCTCATATGTAAAGCCATTTAAATAATTATCATGGATATTATAAATTAAGACATAGGAAACTATCAGGTACTGGATCCAACACAGTTTGGTTTCGTCAAATGCATATTGTGCCTACTCAACCTACTGAACTTTTTCAAGAAAGTTAATAAAGCTATGGACAAAGCAAAATGGAGTGTAGTGTCCTAACCTAGCCAAAGCAATCAGCACTATTCTCCATTTTAACATTGTTGACAAACTCACAAAACTGGGAGTTAACTACTATGTCGCCCATTGGATAACCAACTGACAAACCGATAGGAAAAAGGAAGACAGGATAGGGGACTCTACCTCCACAAACAGTCAATAATGGAGGCCCTCAGGGTTTGGTGCTAGGGCTGCTGTTTTTGGCATCAACTTTTCAGAAGTCAAAGTTAACATCAAAGGCCTCTGATTGCCCAGGTTTGTAGATGACTGCAAGCTTGGTGCAATCACAGAATCCCCCCCCCCCCAGGACACTAATATCGTGCAAGATGGCTTGTCATAAATTAATAATTGGCACCAGAGCCATGGTCTAAAACTGAATGCCAAAAAATGTATAATAGTATACTTTGGAAAGTCAGACACCCTGGGGTTTGCCACATAGATAATACACCCCTAAGAATTGACACAGTGGTTATGAACTTGAAAACATATGTGAACAGTGACATAGTCTTTGACCATCATGTGATTACTGTTGCAAGGAAATCATTCAACTTATAAGCAAGGGTATGGCATCCAAGTCTAAGGATGTCATTGTCCCACTGTACTCAGCCATCATTAGGTCATTCATTGAGTACAATCCTCCCTTCAGTATGTACCTGATTAGGTATATACAACAACTGGAATGCCCATAGAGTTTCCTCATAAAAAGAATACAAGGAGTTAACCAGTGGAATATGCAAACCACATCAAAGCCTTATCTTTATACTCAGCCTCTTCATGTGCAAGTCTAACAGCATTAGAAGTACCCAACCAAAGGACCTAAACTTCATTTGCAACATAACTGGAACATGTTGGAGGGACAGGTACAAGACTCAGAGACTATCCCTACAGTAGAACAGGCTTCCCATTCATGTGAACCAGAGTTCATACCTAACCCCTATACAAATGCTACCAGGACCATCAAAAGGAAAATTGGAAATTTTCTCCTGGACTGATACCTATGACCCTGTTGGACAGAGGCAGCTTGTAAATGGCCGACCACCTAAACACAACTAGATGCCTCTTGGTAATTTATCCTGTCATTTACAAACATTAGCCTAATAATCACCTGTGAACATATTATGGTTGAGAGGAGTGTCCATTTCTCCTTTGTGGTTCCTGAGTGAGGCTGTATCAGTATTCCACACCAGCTACAGTACAAAAATGTAAAGTTTTTGCATTTTTCAGATCCCTGTGCTATAGAAACACATAACATGCATACAGTGTTCAAATAGCTGGCCATTCTATCCATTTAGTTTCAAAGAAGAAATATCTCTTTTATTACCCCAGAAGTAGCCTTAAACTTTTTGATATAACAGATTTTAACAAAGACTGCTCTGTTGGGTAGAAGACCATGCAAAGATAGCTTTTTCTAAAGCTCCCAAGTGGTGACTGCACCAGGTAAGTTTACATCAGTTTCTTCTTCACCCAGCAGTATAAGTATGCAAACTCTGCCCTACCTCCAAGCACAGAAGACAAATCTCAAATATCAAATTGCTTTGGTTATCTAGCTGATGAGCCATTTTTAAAGGAAAGCACAACTTGGGCTAACAAGCTAGAGAAGCACATAGAAGAATCTATTTTTCAGGCCCACCAATTTACCTTCCTTTAACAATGCAAAGGGTTCTTTGAGATTCATAGAATAGGGCAAAGTAAAAGGCCCCAAAACACAAAAATCACATAAATTGTTGGTTATTCAACAAGATGGGAAATGCAATGTATTTCTAATTGTCAGACATGTAATGGGCAGTGTGAGAATTATTGCTGTGTGTCTAGTTAAGATTTAAGTGATGAGATGACACTGTGTCACCATTAATTATTTCTTTTGGTTGCTTATTTCAGTGTGAAAGGTTGCTGTGGAGCACTATCTGTATTCACAGACTGGTTGCTTTCCCTGCCTTTGTGTGCCTGTATTTTTAATGTGCAAATTGTTAAGTTAGTCTGTTTTAATGTCAGAGGTTTAAATTCCCCTGTGAAATACTCAGTTAGTAATCCATGACTGGCTAAGCATAAATTTGATATTGTGTCTGCAGGAATGTAAAATGTTGAAAATCATACCTCCATTTTCCATAGCTCCACGAACTATAGTTGTTATGCTAACTTAGGTACCCAAGTGAAGGCTGCCTGAGCAGTTATTATCAAAAAATACATGGAATGGACACTGAATTTAAAAAAGTGGAAGGGGACAAAGCTGTCTGACCTTCACTAAACACTCCTACAGACCTTGTAATAATTAATGTCCTCAGAAGAGATACCTCAGATATGTTTAGGGAATTGTTTGCCACAGAGAATCCACAAGAATCCACTCAGAACTCACATTTACTTTTAGCAGGAAACTTCAATGTGGTATCAGACTCTGCCAAAGACAACCATGACCAGACCAGAAAAAAAAGTCTACATTCTCAAAAAGACTTTAGAGCATTCTAGGAAGCCTCTGATCTGACAGATGTCTGGAGAGCATTCCAAATGAGTACAGATGAATTTACTTTCACTTGTAATGCTTGTCCTGCCTACCCCAGCTAACAGACAATCAAATACGTAACCTATGGTCCACAGATAACTCTGTGATGGGCTCACAAATTGTCAACCCAATGACCCTCAATTT
Organism: Protopterus annectens; assembly: GCF_019279795.1. Classification (NCBI taxonomy): domain Eukaryota; kingdom Metazoa; phylum Chordata; order Ceratodontiformes; family Protopteridae; genus Protopterus; species Protopterus annectens. The sequence continues at coordinate 124,367,805 of NC_056742.1, read as the reverse complement.
TATATAAATTTCTATATTTCTAATTATTATGTGTTAATATACATCTGCTAATATTTCCAAGTGTGTAAAACTTAGTCTCTCTAATCATCAGACTTTCCGTATTTCAACATCTGAACATTATTCTGTAGTCACCATAGTACACCTCTTTATCATATTAATTAACCTTTAGAATATGAGTCCACCATATATACTCATACATAATACCATCTATAGCACTTGTAATAATCTTAAATGTTTACATTAGAAAACCTTTCTTAAGATATACTAAGAGAAATATGTTAACACTGTTTATTCTCTATTTATCTTTAATATGACCCCATATAAATCTTATCTTAATTTAACCTGCTACAAAATACCTTACACACTGCATTGTTCTGTTAGAAAAAAAGAGAACCCCTTCTCTTTGGCAGTCAAATATTTATGCCCTTGTAGTCTTTATGGCTTCTATTTAATAACTCTACCTAAATAATTCCACGGGGGTATTCCTATCCACCAACAATACAAATATAATATATAAATGTCTAAATCTTTTCCATAAGTAACAATAGACACTACTTTGTTCCAAAATATGGTCAGAGGGACTATGCAGTACATTTCCTGGTGGTGAAGAATTCATTTTCAATATCTGATGAATTCCTGAATTATCTGTGTTGATTTGGTTTTTGGAGGCCACATCAACAGACTGGTGGCAGATGATTCAAATGTCACTGTTCTTCTTAGGGTTAGAAGAACAGCAAATTTGTAGTAAAGGTCTTGATGAAGAAAATGGCAGTTTGGATATCTAGAACAATCATTCAATATCCTGGTTGATTGTGAGGTGTAAAACAAAGTCAAACTTCAAATCACAGTCCTGTTGACTGATGTAGCAAATGTGCTTCTAGTTAGGTATGTAACATAACAGTGAAGATATCTACTATATAGAAAAAAGAAATAAGTAACAGATGCTGAAATATAGGGTCTGACAAACACAAAGTAACTGTGATTGTTTTAAATATAAAATCAAAAAGGAAATACTGCAGCAAACTGTGTTCAGTACTACCAAAATTAAAACAAAAATGAACAGCAGAAACATTCACTAATTTAATCAGTAAAAACAAGTACAAAAAGCAAAACTTTTGTTAGTAGCTTTGCTTTTTGTTCTTGTTTTTACTGATTAAATTAGTGAACGTTTCTGCTGTTTGTTTTTGTTTTAATTGTTTTAAATATGACATTATGATCTGTTTAAATAGCAAATAGTAATAAAGGTTTGCAAACTATTGCCAAGACTACCTAAATGTGCCAAAAGTATGCAGAACTGAAATTAAAATGTCTAATTAAGACTATAGGAAATCAGAATCCCATCAGTTGTAAATCATAAGCTTTCATTCTTAACAGCAATTACTAGTACTTCATGTGTGTGGCCCATGTGCAGACTGGGAGTATGTCACATGTCTGTGAAGTTTTTATGTAACAGTATTGTCTAGTTATAGCAACCAGGAAGAAAATTCACAATAGCAGGTTGAACAGTGCATGTTGATCACGATTTTTCAGAAGCAACTTTTCAGTAAAGGTTACACTTTTTGGGGACACATTTAGAAAATGTAAGAGGTGCGTATTTACAGAATGCCTTTTCCATCTATGTTGAAACTTTTTTTTTAATACAAATCCCTAAGAAGCTAAGGCTAAGTTTTAATCATTACAGGAAGAAAGGAAGACTGAAAACATGGGAACTGTGAATCGGGGGGTGGGGTTCCAGCTCAGCTGAAGTGGATGGGAAAAGGAAAGATCACCATAAGTTGGATGGAAGAGTAAGGCATTTTTAGATAAGCCACCAGGACAAAGATGGTCTGAGAGATGACAATTAGCTAACCAACTATATATTTATAGGGAAATTATGTTATGATAAGATTTGGCACTGAAAAAACAGATAAGTTTCATACTCAGTGATGTTAAACTGAAGAGCTGCAGTTGTTAGGAACTGGATTGTTTACGACAATTACAGAAAATGAAGCTCGAATCGAAGGAATAGAGAACTATTTTAAAGAAGATTCCTCATAAAATTAAGACAAAAATACTGTAATAGTCTATTTTTCATTCGTCTTCTTCCGGCTTTTCCCGGTTAGGGGTTGCCACAGTGGATCACCTGTCCGCTCATGATTGGCAGTGGAGTTTTACAGTGTCAAGTTGTCAGCCCGGCACCCAACCATTCATAGAAGGCACACACACACGCACTCACATCTAGGGCCAATTTACAGTGTCCAATCCACCTATAACATGTCTTTGGGATATGGTTGGAAAGAGGAGCACCCGGAGGAAACCCACACGACCACAGGGAGGACATGCAGACACCGCACAGAAGGCACCCCAGCTGAGGATCGAACCAGAGAACCTTTTGCTGTGAGGTGACAACGCTAACCGCTGCACCACCGCAGCCGCCCAATAGTCTATTTTTTATTACAAAGAAATAATATACTTCATGGGTAATCATATTTAGGTGCTGTAAGGGATCATTCTTAAACTGGTTATGTTAGCCGTTGATGTTAACATGGAATCTTATGATACAGGATGAGGTTGCCAAATAAGTTTCATTTATTTAATTAAGTGTAGTACCAGCTTGTTTGGTGAATGATAAACATATATCAAACTGTTAGTATAAGTATGACATAAATAACAGCAACACTTAAGCCAGATCATGGACATTTCATATATTGTGATTATAGCTGCTGAAAACTAATACAATGTGACTACTACAACATTGTGTTGGCATATGCTATAAATTTTGAATTCATTATTTTAGTGCTTTGTTTAATATGTGTTGTATGACACTTTTATACTGTGGCATTTAAGTATGCATCAGAATTCATTAATTAAAATTATATATAGATATATATATATATATATATATATATATATATATATATATATATATATGCATCATATGAAGCCTGTATACTATGGTACTTAAGAAATAGGTAACATGTAGTTCTAACCATGAGATCATACTAATGAGAGAGTTAATGTTACAAGAAAGAATGCAGCTGTATTATAACATTGTTATTAAGCATTAGATATGGTCATCCTTGGTGAGAATATTAGTTCATATTATTACTATATTAATGTTCATGTAAACTGTGAATGTCTAAAGAGGAAATATTTTCAATCTGAAACAAAATATGCAGAAATTAAGTAATATTGTTACTTACAGATGGAGATGGAAATTTGGTCAAATTAAGGATAGTGCCATGGAGGTGAAATAGATGCATTTTATGATAACACTGTTATTGTGCAGGAAATATAATAAATCAAAACTGGTGTGATAATTCTGAGTCTAATTTTCCAAATATGGCCTGAATTATATATTAAGATGGTGAAGAGTTATGATTCTCTGGATTTTAGAAGGAGATAAGCAAGAATTATGTGAGTGATTATTTGAATGGAGAAGATGTAGCTGTACTAGTGGAAGAAAATTTAATGTAGTTTAATTTCATCTAATTTATTTTTAAAAAGACAACTTTAATCAGGAAAAAAAGAATAATTAAATGCCAAAAAAAGAGAAAAACATACTTGTCAGTAACATATTTACATACTATTTACAAAAGCTGCATCATTTTTCATAAGTTCATCATGGTCTTGAAATAACAAACAATAGCACTGAGGGTCACCTCCTTTGGAATACTAGTACTTCCGTCTATCAGCCTTCATGCCTATGCTTTTTCCACATGCCACCAATATTATACTTGCTATCTCACCATTAGCTCACAACCTAAAGAGGGTAGGAAATACACAAACCAGAACCAGGAAAAAAAATCATTTAACAGTTGTATTCATTTCCTCAAAAATACCACAGATTTGTTCTAATCAGACCTCTTTATAAAGTGATATTATAATGCTCATAAACTACACAGTTTGACGAAACAAACCAGTTACACACAAAAGGGTACAGATACCGCCTAGATCAAAACAGCCTAGTATCATGACTTTCTCCTGTATTGTAACACAGTCCATCTTTATTAATCATTTACACAGTAAATCCTTCAAACGTATCTCTATATGCAGTACTTCATCTAATCAACCCATCATATTGCAATGTCACAAAACATCTATAAATTAAAACTGCAGTAGATGTGGCAAACCAAAAAACAGTTAAGCACAGACAATCCTATGACCAAAAGGTTACCTTCTGACAATGAATAAAGCAATATGCAAAACCACTATTCACCCCATGAATATAACATGTATTTTTATTTATTTATATTTATATTTGTTTATTTCTCATGAATATGTCACATTCATATATATATATATATATATATATATATATATATATATATATTTTTTTTTTTTTTTTATAAATAATATATAATGTTGTTGTTGTCTTTCGGCTTTTCCTGGTTAGGGGTTGCCAAAGCGGAACTCCAGTCCACTAATGAATGATTGGCAGTAGATTTTGACGAACGCTGAGGTGCCATCTCGATGTTCAACCTTCAACGAAGGCACGCCCATTTATATAATAATATAATATATTAGTATAGTATAATATAATATAATATAATATTATATATATATATATATATATATATATTCATGAATACTTATTCATACATCCCAAAAACATAACCCAGTAGAATGACAAACTTTAACAATCTTTCAGCATTGTCAGTAATAATATAATACCATTTAGATGCTTCCCATAACTGTTCAGAAGTCCCTTTCTTTTGAGATAGTTTATGAAACTATATTCAAATAAAGACCACCTTTAACTAATGCAAATGCAAGGTCCAACTAGAGCAAACTCTTTACCCTTCACCAACATTCACGTTACATCAGCATTATCAACCATGAATTTTAACCACAAATAAACTTTTTCATCTTGGAAGCTCCCTAGAAAGAAAATACATAGTTAACAACAAGTAAAAGAATACAAATACAGCATACATAGCATATTTAATTGGTTTACAGTACAACTGTAACACTAATATCATAGAAATAATGAAAGCATGGTAAAGGTTTACAGTATTAAGCCATCTTAGACATTGACATTTGTAAAACTGTTTTAAAATATATGGGGCATCTTGTTACCAAATGTGAAGGTGACATGTAAACACTGCCCCTAAATGTGACGCTTAACTGTCACCTATGCTATTTAAGTACCACCACTGCCAACCAAGGGTAAACCCCACAAATCCTCTGATCAAACTTTCTACTCATACTCTATCACTAAAAACTGTAATTCTGTCCATCTCCAAATTAGATCTAGCATTAACTGCTCCAACTTCAAACAACTAAAAAATAACCTAAATAAAACCTGGCTCTGCTTCTGTACTATCTCAGGCTGAGCTAGTCCTTCTCTCCTTCCACCACCAGCATACTTTGACTATGTTCAGAGAGAAGGAATCAATAAAATCTATTTCTTAGACAATGAACAAATTGATTTTTCCTAGGTTATATTATTTAATCATCTCTGTTTCAAAGAGTGTATTCAGTACATGTAATGTCATCTATATGAATTGTAACTTGCGAATACTTTATCTGTTGACAGTCTCTTTTTTCAACTTATTATAGCTGTTGAAATATTTGCACTGTGCATGTATAGGTTCATTCTCTTTGAGCTGAAGCTTTTTACTTAGTTAATATGTCATTCTTCTGTATTAGGCTTTGTAATAATTTTATTTAAAGGAAAAACGCACCCACAGACTCAAACATGTTTATTTCATCATGGTTTGGTGTTTCCTACATTTTAACACCACTCTGGTACTATTTATAGGTTTTTAAATATTTTTATTTGCAATTTCTGAGTCTGACCACATAGGGTCTGGCACCTCGAAGTAAATCTGATTAGTCTTCCTCTAGGTATCCTACAATGCAGTGATCATCTGTAAAAAGTTACATTGCGCAGGTCTCTTTCCTCCTAAAGCTTCTGTCACTGCATTGATTTTACATGCATACACTGCTGTCTTTCAGTCAGTTAGTGTTAAGTAACATTTCATGCTGTTCAATGACTACTTAAAATAGAAACAGTGCAAATGCCACAGAACAGAGTTTCAAACTGTTTTTACTGCTGCTGCTTCTTAGAATGGCTAAACTGCAGTTTTTTTTTTTGTGAAGCCCGAATTGTACTACTTTGACTCATCTCCCATCCCCCTTCACACCTAACTTCCTTAGCTGTCAAAGTGCTATGGGTAATTTGAGCTGTTACCTGTTGTAATTGACAGCTCACAGCAGGAGACTTGACTCATGTACTGCTTCCTTGTTCTAGCCTTTACTTTCTGTATGAGTAGGGGAAGGACCAGGGAGCTGTGACATCACAGCATGGGTGAGTTTTTAGGACGGTCATAGTGATGTCAGTTTGGGGAGGGAACTGACCAGAAATCTACCTGTATTCAGTGGCTTTGATAACATCAATGAACTGGAGACTTTTCCAGGGCAGGATTAAAGTTTTTTGAAAGTGAAACCACCACAGTACAGTAAGGTTCTGTTCTAGTGGAGAGAAACAGTCAATTTAAAATATTTTAAATGCTGTGCCATTGTTTATTCATAGCAGGGATAATAAATAGGGAGAAAAAGGACAGAGAAGTTTAATAATAGACTCCCGTTGTTGTCCTTTAACTGTCACCATATTACATCAGTGTGAAGCTTTTCTCCCCGGGCCTCCACTTAAAATGGGATGTTATTCCACTCAGATTTTCTCAGTAAACAAATGTCAAATAAAATAAAACAAATAAATTAATTAATAACAAATAATAGCAAGAAAGTGTACACAAATCTGTATAATACTAGTTTACAAAAGGCATCCTGGATCCAATAGCATAAAGAGAATAGACATGGCATATATGCTTCTAGTTTCCACACACACATTTTTTTTTAAACAAGAAACATCTTTATTGATTTATCACTTAAGACATAGGCAGTCATACATTTATATCAAGGAAAATGAACCATATGGACATATTTTCATTTGCAAACATTATGCGTCACTTATAATCTCCTATACATCCTTTATCAGTCAACCATTACATAGCTCATTCATTTCCTGCCTTCCCTTCAATCTCATTCCTCCTCTAAAACATTATTCGACATACATTGTTCTCACAACTCCCATTTTATTTAATGAAATTTGCTCCTATCCTTTCCTAAATATCCCACTTCCAGTTCTTTTATCTTAGTTACTATATGCACTACTTCTAGTATGGTTGGTTTAGACTTTAATTTCAATTTTTAGTGATTACTTTTTGGCAGCTACCATAATTAAACACAGCAAGACCTTATTATGTCTAGGCAATTCTGATCCTGTATCACAGCTCAAAAAAATAACTTCCATAGTTAAACCAATTTCTCACCCAGTATTTCTGACAGAGTAGTGTGCAGGGAATTTTTAAAGTCTGCCTACTCGCTATACTCCCCAAAAATATGTTCCCATTTACCTCCTTGTTTCCCATCACATCTCTAACATTTGCACTCTACCTGAGGGAAGCTTCTTTAGAGTCTGCTTGAGGCATAAAAATACCTATGCAAACACTTTCAAGCAAAGATCCTAAATCTTCTGGACTTTGTTGCATATTTGGGAGACACACACACACACACATATATATCCTCCCATTGTTTCTTTGTGAATTGCTTACCCATTCTCTCTTCCCAAACCTTTGTAACTTCTTCTGATTGATTCTAATAGTTATCATGCAATATTTTATATGGGTTATTAATTATAGGTTCATAGGTTTACAGGAGGTTATTAGCCTAGCGGCCCAAGAGGCCTTACAAGCCTAGCCATGTTAATCCTGAGATGCCTCAATTGTCCTTGGTTAGATGGACATAATTTGCAGAGCCAGTCTATGATAAACACTGATTACCCCTGCCCATGAGGTACATGGGTGCCACCTCCAGGGTGAATTTGTGGTCTCCCATCCATTTGTCCAGTTTGCGCTTGACTAGGGTCAATGAGGAGCTCTGCTTCACAGGAACTGGAGGTTTATTCCACAGCATTGGTGACTTCTGGGAGATATACTGGTCTTTCTAGCATGTTCTGTTAATGTCACATTCTAGGTTAAGATCCCTAGAGTGAATGACTGTTGTGCCATTTGACTTGCGAATGTGCAGCATATCCATCAGGACAGGGTCGGAGAATTACCCTGGAGGCCAGGCACAAGTCACCTCTCAGCAGCTTATATGCTACAGAGTACAGCAACAGGGCTTTCAGTCTGTCCACATAAGTCAAGGTTTGGAGGCCCTGTAGTTTCTTGGTGATAAACCTCTGTGGTCTCTCCAGCTGATGCAGGGGTTTGGTGAGGTACATGCAGAAGGGAGCATTGTACTTTATTAATGGTCTGATGAAGGTCAAGTACAGTGGAGTTATAACATTCTTAGACCTGGATGTGATACCTTTACTTATGAGATGCACAAAGTAGAAGGCTTTCCTTACTACTGTGGAAACTTGTTGGTCGACGTTCAGATTGCTATCTAGCTGTGTTCCCAGATCTCATACCACTGGGTTTTAACTTAGGTGGGTGCTGTCAATATTGTAATTATCGGGGAATTCCACTTTGCCAAAGGGGAGAATAATGTACTTTTTGGCATTTAGTTTTAGACCATGGCTTTGGTTCCAGTCATCCCTTTTTAACTTCAGCTTCTGTTCCAGATTCTACTAAAAACACTACCAGTGCTGGTCCTTCACTTAGTACTCTGTATTCCTTTCTTCTTTTTTTATTTTTTCTATACTCTGATATCAATCCTTGATAGGGAAGGCATTCTCTAGCCTCCAATCCAAATGAATTCTTGGACTCTTCCCATTCCATTGCCTTTCCCTGTCAAATTATTTGCTCCCAATACCTTGGTTCCTTTGCAAGTTTTCTCCAGTACATTTCAGTCCCTCTTTGCCTATTTTCTGTACCTCTAATTGCAGTCATCCCTATTGGCAGAATCTCTTTTCTCCATGCCTGTGCTGAGTTAATTCTTAGAATAATTTCTACAACTTTATGAGTATAATATTCAGTATGGTTATTGTTATTCTCCTTAAGGATCTGTATCCAAAATCCCAGTCTGTCCTTGTTTTTTGAGCTTCCCCACTGTTTCATCATTATCCCTTTCCACTTTGAATTATAGCTTTCTGCTTGTGCTATGTATAAAAGCCTTGACTGTGTAGTTCTGAAATACTCCTTCAAATCAGGTAATCCTAAAATACCTTGTTCTACTGGATCAACTTATCCCACTTGACCCCCCCCCAAAAAAAATAAAATCTTTCAACTCTTTATTAATTGCTATCCTCAACTTCTCCTATGTTTGATAAAAATATGCCTGATCTGTTATAAAAATAAAGGGACTAAAAACATGTTCACTGCTTTTGTCTTGCTATCCATATTCATAAAACAGAGCTTCCAATTTTTCAGTTTTTGTATTATCTTTTTTTTTTAATCTCAGCCTACATATTCTTAGCTGCCATAACATAATTATTTTTAATCCATACTCCTAAGTATTTAATTGTATCATGTCCCCACAAATATGGGTATTGCTGAATCAATTTGTGTGTAGGTACATAGTTTACAGCTATTGGCTTGTTTTATCTTCATTAATGTATTCCAAAAAGACTTGAAACAGTCTCAGAATGTTCTACAACACTGAAATGTCTTTTTCTGGTTTTATCAGGTACAAACTAATATAATATGCAAATAAAGCCAACTTTTCTTGATTAACATACCAATTATATCCTTGAATTTCTGAGCCCCTTATTTTCTTTGCCAATGGTTTTAAATATAAAGCAAATAAAGTGAAAAGAAGACACTCATGCCTAGTTCCTCTGCTCAAACAGAACTTATCAGAGAGGACCCACGCTCCACTTTGAATTTCCTGTGATCCCTCATATATCCTCCCAGTAAACCTTAATATTTATCAGGAATGCAAATGCTTCCATAACCCTACTCATAAAATCCCAGCTTACTCTATTGAATGCTTTATCTGCATCAAGACTCATCAACAACAGTAGTATTTTCTTATATTCTGCTTCCCTCTGGATCATCGTTGTTCTACTAATGTTTCAAATGTCTGCCTCCCCTACAGAAAACCACATTGATCCATATCTATTACTTTCTGCATCACCTTTGCCATTCTTTTAGCCATTATAGATATAAGCACTTTATAATTATGGTTTAGAATTGAAATGGGCCTATATGAAGCTGGATCTGATGGGTCTTCACCATCTTTAGGTATTACAGCCACCACTGCTTTCTTCCAGGATGTTGGTGCTTCTCCTCCTTTTAAAATACTGTTAAGCAAAACCTTCCAGATCTTTGTCACTTACTTCCTTCCTACCATCCAATTATCCACAAGAATGCTATCTATTCCTGAAGAATGTCCTATAGATTGGTTATATGTCACCATTTTTATCTCATCTCCTCCAGTCCTAACTATTATTAATTGAGCCTTATATTCCTCTAACCTTGGCATATTTAATATTTCCATAAATATTTCCATTTGTACTTTTTCTTGATTTCCACATTTGTCTGCTTTATACAGATTTCCATAAAATGTTCACAATGTTTCTAATAACTCTACAAGATGTCCTGGTTATTTTCCTTGTTATAGGCTCCCTAAGCCTGTCAACAACCCTTTCTACTTTCTGTTCCCTGAGCCATTGTGCTAAAAGTTTTTGGCTCTGGCGTTATTATCAGAAATCAGTAGCTTAACAGCAATCTCTCTAAACTCGTGTATATTATTGAGGTAGTCCCTTATTTTCTCTTTAGCACTCTGCTTCTTATTCTGTGAGAGACCCTCTATTCTGCAAAACTTTAATGTTTGTCAGTCTCTCTAAATAATTATTGTTACTTCTTAACCATATCCCTTTTTCTTTTATTTCTACCCTATTTTTAAAAATTTTTAAACTTCACTTTAATTTCATCCCATTCTCTAGCTATATTTTCCTGTACAAATTTCTAGCTTCTGTAATAACTCCTGACTAATTTCCACTACCGAGTCCTTAAATTCCTCGTTGTTTAATAGATTGGTGGGGAAGCTCCAGTCCCTCATTTTTATTTCATTACCCTCCATTTTTAATTTATATATTATTGGCAGATGATCTGAAATAATTATTAGATGCGTATCAAAAGTTTCAATTAAATGCATGTTCCTGTGAAATATAATGTCTGTCTAGCCTAGCCCAATTTTTGTACCTTTGGGGATAATATGTAAATTTTATCCAAGCTTCTACTGCTGAATTCACATCTTTCATACCAAATATTTTCAGAAATGTCTTCAAAAATCTACCCTTTTTTGTTATATTTTCCCTTCTAAGTCCTCCCGATGCATCCTCATTGTTGCAAATCAAATTCCAGTTCCCACCTATAAGTAATATTCCCTGGTGAAAGCTGATTATTTCACCCAGCATTTTCTTAAAATCCATTGTAGCAGTTTTTGGTGAAATATAAATACAGGGACCAAGAAAAAGACAATAGGGTGAAAAGCAACTCATAAATATACAAAAAACACCCTGGAAACACCAGTGACTCGGCAAACCAAGTTATAATACAAATTAGCTTTCCGACACTTCCAAAATAATATATGTCACACTTGAAGACAACTGTTTAGTAAACAGCTGAAGCAGCAGTGTTAAATTCCCCATGGTCCACTGAAATTCTTCCATCTGGGGAATTAAATCCTCCAGCTGTGTCTCACCCATTGTCACAGATGACAAAGTGATACAAAGTGATACAAGATAACAGGGTGAAAAATGGCTCATAAATATCCAAAGAAACACCCCAGAGAACCAGTGACTTGGCTCACCACGTTTTAATAAAAATGAACTTTCCAGCACTTCCAAAATAATATACATTATACTCGAAAGCAAGTGTTAAGTGAATTGCAAAAGTAACAGTCTTAAACTTCCTATGGACCACTGAAATTCTTCCATCTGAGAAACTAAATTGGCCAGATGTGTCTCACCCATTGTCACAGATGATATAGCAATATAAAAACCAAGAACCAAGAAAAAGACAATAGGGTGAAAAATGACTCGTAAATATCCAAAGAAACACCTTCAGCTTGGCATACCAAGTTTGAATAAAAATTAACTCTCCAGCACTTCCAAAATAATATACATTAAACTCAAAGGCAACTGATGAGTAAATTGCTGAAGCAGATGTTAAACTCCCCACAGTCCACTGAAATTCTTCCATTTGGGGAACTAAACTGGCCAGCTGTGTCTCACCCATTGTCACAGATGACATAGTGATACAAAAACTAAGAACGAAGAAAAAGACAGCAGGATGAAAAATGACTCATAAATATCAAAAGAGTAATCATCCTAAAATCCTTTCTTTTCAAATGTGTTTCATGTAGCATAGCTATTTGCATTTTGTGTATTTTACTATAGTTCACTACTCTTTCTGTTTTGTATATATCTGTGAGACCATTTAAAGATAAGATGAAAAGTGCTGTCATTATGTCATTATGATAAGAAGTTATTATTCCTACCTGTTATTTATGACAGCTTTTTTTAATGTCTAGTTTCATCTTTTATGTTACGTGCACACACCAATGTTTGGCAGGTTGATCTTTTATACAGTTGTTTTATTGTCATACCCATTTGAACCTATGTTGCATCTTATAAGACTTTTTGCTTTAATGAAAACCATAAAAAAAACACACCCTCAGAACACCACATAGCCTATTAAAGAGTATTCTGTTTTTATTGCCCTTATCAGTTTGTCTCCATAGAAACATGAGAACCAGATACACAGTTACCTTCCACTACAAGCTTATGTTGCAACTTCTGTGTCACTGTTAGACAGAGGCACAGTATACTAACCTCGAAAAAGGGCATAGCAAAATTAATTTAAAATGGGTGGCGAAAGCCATACACGCTCTGGTTAGGCTTATAAATGCCCTAGGGCAGATAGCCTAGTATGAACCTATGAACCTATTGTGACAGATTAGACTGCACACAGGTCACTAACAGAGGGGTGTCTTTGACCCATCACTCTCAGGCCTGTATCTCACCACTTCCACTTTGCACCAATGTCCTTCAGTGCTCCTTTATTAACAGTAAATGCCTTTCAATCTAAAGTATTATTTACACACACACACACACACACACACACACACAACAAACATAGACAATTTCCAGTGAAAGCTGGAATTCTCTAATTCCTCACAGCTTTCTTCCAGCTTGGTAGTTCTGCCACTTCTTTGAATAAGCCAGTGGCTTCCAGTAAGCCATATAGAAAATACACCAATTAATATTTTTCCACTTGTAGTAGGCCTAAACAGTCACACAGAAGACATGTGCCAAACAGCTTGTTCACCAACAGTGCAAATAATGATTACCCTGTCCATAGACAAATATAAATGTACTGATAAGTAAATATTGGCCATTGGAGTTTAAAGTTACATAAATAAAATTTACTTAACTATTTAAGAAACTGGTGTACATACAAAATAAAGTTGGTACACACAAGGAAGACAAACAAAAGGCAATAAAATAGGATAAATAAAGAAATAAGGTCCCTGGCTAGCTTTCTACAGGAATGTGTGTGTGTGTGTGTGTGTGTGTGTGTGTGTGTGTGTGTGTGTGTGTGTGTGTGTGTGTGTGTGTGTGTGTGTGTGTGTGTGTGTATATTTATTACTTATTACAGGAATATAGATCTTAAATAAATAGCTAGTACTCATAGATGATTCAATATACGGTTCTACCTGACAACACCAAAAGCTCAAAAGGCTGACAACGAGATCACTGACACCACAAAAACGAAAGTGCAAAAACACAAAGGTTCACATGCTCGACGAAGCACAATCCCGACAGTTAACAAAACAAAACAAATTCGCTGTTCTGAAAAAAACACACACAACACAAGCACACCAAAAACCTGATAAATCTACACTAAACCCTACATACACAATTATCTATGCACTAACCTTAACCCATACCCTGACCATAAGGTCCGTCACTATCGCACACTTACCTTAACCGCACCCTAACCCTAAAGTCGATCACTATCGCACACTTACCTTACCCACACCCTAACCCTAAAGTCCATCATTGTCGTACACTTACCTTACCCGCACCCTAACCCTAAAGTCTGTCACTATCGCACACTTACCTTACTCGCATCCTAACCCTAAAGTCCATCACTATCGCACACTTACCTTACCTGCACCCTAACCCTAAATTCCATCACTATCGCACACTTACCTTACCCACACCCTAACCCTAACGTCTGTCACTATCGCACACTTACAGAGTCGTGCTCGTTTCGCATGTCAGTGTTTTCGGAGTCGGGATTTCAACTTGTCGGGTATTTCCATTGTTGGTCTTCCAGTGTCGGTCATCTCGTTGTCATTGTTTTCGCTTGTCGGTCTTCTCAGGTAGACCCCAATATACACAGTTATATAAAATGTATTTTTTGCCTGCCTCCAATGTCCATGAAATCATCATTATTCTGTTGCTGGGAAAGCAAGTTATTTTACTCATCATGGTGACCACAAAGGTTTGTGAAAACACATCAAAATCTACTTGAATTTCTTTGAATACTGAATTCCATTTGTTTCTTAAAGATGTCCAATTGAGCAACAGGCCATCTTTGGAACTTTATTTTCACTTCATCAACAGACTCAGCTCTTCCTCACTTTCAGCTATCAGAATTATATCACCTATGTGTGTGAAGTTAAAAATATTTTCCCAGTAGTTTTTATTCCAGCATCTTGGCTCATCTAATCCAGCATTTTACAAATTTGAATCAGTTAGTTATTCAATATTCGGTTGCAACTGTTGCGTCTTGTTTGGCATATAGATTCCTTGGGAGGCCAATAAAAGACCAAATTTATTTTATTTTATTTATTTTATTTGCAGTTGGTTTACCAGGATAGTCCATTGGGCCAAGATGAACCCGTTTTCAATGGAGTCCTGGGGAGAAAAGCTCCAAACAATTGAGGTTACAGTAGGTTATTAAAGATGATTATACATTGTAAAACTTTAAGTAGACAAATAAACACATATTACAATTAATTCAGCAAGTGATGACACTTATATCAGATACAAAATTAGAAGGATTTTACAAAGTTAGAAATGAGAAGTCATCGCATATTAAGTGTCATGCACTTAAGAGGTAGAGTGTAGAGTATTCATGCAGATACCATAGTAATAGTAGGAGTGTAAGAGTTAGGTGAAATGATAAAGTGAGATCACAGATGTAAGCAGGGGAAGGAAGGAATGTTAGTATCCAGTGTTAGTTAAGTGGGGTGGGAGCAAGAGCAGTCCCAGTGGGATAGTAGATATGAATGAAGAGATTTTTTGAAAATAAAATGGTTAGAGGTGATACGGATAGATGGAGGTAGGGAGTTCCAGAGGCGTGCTAGGCCATGTGATAGAATGTTTTTGCCTGGGGGACGAGTTGGTATGTACACTTGTAATAGATTTTGTTTGTTAGACCTTAATATTCTATCAGGTATGTGCATTTTAAAGACAGAAGACAGGGAGGGGCAGAGGGAGGGGTTGAAAATGAGCTTATGTGCGAGAGATAGGAGTATAGGTGAGATACTTGGGTAGTTCTAGCCATTTTAATTGTTGGAGAGAGGAACAGTGGTGGGTGGAGGACTTTTGGCTGGTAGCAAACTTGGCGATTTTGTTGTAGCAGGAGGAAAGTTGTGTTTTCATGGAGGTTTGTAGATTAGTTAGAAGTGGAGCTCCATAGAGTAGGGAGGGAATAAGAAAGGAAGTAGAGAGAGTGATTTTAGTGGCAGTAGTAAGGAAGTGGTTTTGTCGATAGAGCATGCCTAGTTTATGATGGTTTTTTTTTATATTTAGTTGAAGATGGAAGTTGAATTTTAGTTGGTTATCAATTTGGACTCCAAGTAATTTGGTCTCTGTCACCAGTTCCAATGGAATGTTATTCTGACTAGTAATAGAGAATGTGTTTATATTGAAAGAGTTGACTTTAGAGGGGGTGAATATCGTTAATTTGGTTTTAGAGGCATTGAGCGCTAGATGATTTTTTCCCATCCATTGCTCTGTGGTTGAAAAAGCATCCTGAGTTAGCTTTAGGAGTGTAGGTATAGATGTGGCAGTGTAGATAATGGTAGAATCATCTGCATATTGGATGATGTTGGAGAGAGGGATGGCGCTGTGAAAGTCATTTATAAATATGTTGAAGAATAAAACAAAGGTAATCCAGTAAGTTCAAGTAAGGTCTGGTATCCCACCTGTGACTGTAACAGGACTAATAAAAGCAGACTATAAATGATTAGTCCAGATAAAAATCACTTTAGCTAGTAGATCTAGGAGACTTTTTCTCTGATGCCCACCCTATGAGAGAAATAAAAATGCCATTTTGAAGTTTCAATTGGTTTATACAGTTAAGTAGGTAGATGGACAATTGTTCTTGTTATAATGGCACAGTTTGCTATTATCCACACAGTCAAAAGCTTTCTGAATCAAAATAGAATACAATAAAAATGTACAATAAATAATATAATAAAAATGTAAGTAAATGATACAATACTGAAACCAGTATGTGGGGCCTTTATTTGGAAAACAACACTCATTTATTTAAAAACATGTTACAAATATAAACATGTCTATATCAACAGACAAATCTAGCTTCCCTTATAAAACAACAGCTTTTGAAAACTTCAGTTTATAAAACAATCCAGTTTCTTATTGCCTATACTGGACATCAACACATGAAAGCAGCTTCCTTTAGAAAGCAGTACCTAGGCTTTTATAGTTTTGTAAAACTTTACAAAATGTTGCAAAGCAATCTGAGTTTCTTATCTTTTTTTCTGGATTAATGTAATGCTGCCACCATGTCATATATGTAAGGAAGACTGCTGCCCCTTAACTCCACTACTTAAAAAAAATACTGACGTTTATTACTTAAATTAACAGAATTCAAATATCATGGGCATTTTTTTTAAACTTTGTTTTTCAACAAAAGAGTGCTCTCAAGCATCTTTTATTGCAAATCAAAGTTTTGTTTTACAAGTTAAAAAACATTTATAAACATTCCCCTGAACATAGGAAGCTGGTTAACATGCCTCCCACTGTCTTGAAATTAATTAGACATGCAGTCAGCACATAATTTCACCGCTGGGTATATAGCCACTAATTAGTGTTAGTTGTAATGCCAACACAATTGTAATGCAATTAGGTACTCAACAACCTGATACATTGACAGTTTGGCAAAAAAAAAAGTCTAACTAAGTAGCTAGTTTTTTCTCCAACTCTGTTAATTTAATAGGTTGGCAAATACGTAATTACTTTACAGTTATGTTGGCATTATAATTAGCACCGAATACCAGTTACTTACCTAATGATGTAATTACCCTTGCACGTCTAATTAGTGTACCATAGTGGACAATCTACTTCTATATTTAGAGATAAGTTTGTAAAGTTATTGTTTGCATAAATTCTTTTAAAAGTTTAAGGATAATGTCTGGTACATGAAGATGCATGCATATACACTTCTGTTGAAAAACAGATTTAGAAAACATATGAGCATAGGATCTGTAAGGTGGGCTGCAACCTCCCTTACTGTGGTTTGATGTTATAATACAAATTTAATCTGAGGGTACTGCCTTCCCCTCACTCCCTAATTTGCTGCTTTAAATGACATTTTACTAATTCTAATAATTATTTATAAAGAAGGTATACTGCCAGGGAATGAGGTGGACAGCAGCCCCTTCAACACAAAGTCAATAGCAACTTAACATTACAAAAGCATTTATTCATGTATACAATACGCAGTTTAATTAAATATTGTGTTACAGCACTTACCTGTTCACAACATGCAATTTAATTAAATGTTATATTGTCTAGATATACAAGTTGGTTTGTAATGAAAGTTATTACTGTATACTAGGATATAGTTCTCAACCTTATGCCTCCAAAATAAGGAACATTTCCTCTCACAGTGTGGAACACTTACTAACCATTTCAAGTATGAAGCTCACAGCATAGTTATTTTTTTATTACAAAAAAAGTTCTTTTAATGAATTAGTATGATTCAATATTATTTATTGTGGATATGTGTTTTAAAACTTCTTAATAAAGATGTGATAAATCCTTTCAATAAGGAACATATAATTTTTATGACTGAAAATCAGGATCGCTACCTTTTAAACTGTACAAAGTGGGACATTTTATTGGAATCATTTTCTGTGATTCAGAAAGCCTTACTGCAATATATATGCCTTATCCTGGAAGGTTTCTACATAGCAGTAAGCCTTTGCAATTCTTAGAGTGCAATACTGCTGAGGTTTTCCTCTTACAGAAGCCTTACTGCAGAGAGTCATATCACTAGGGCCACCGCATGCTAATGCAGCATTCTGGGGGAGTAGTTAATACGAATTATCTATATGCTCTTCCCTGGAAATGTCCATTGTTCCTGATCTGCTCAAGCAAGCGATTCACAGAATTGCGAAGCTGAGCTAAATTTTACTTTAGAAGGAAAAAGTGATCACTGTCAAAAGACGGTGTTCACCCATTCACTCCTGTGGCAGTACTCACTGTGCAGGTTAGTCCAGCAAAGCCATGGGGGTGGGGTATGCATGTGTCAGTGTGCGTATGTGTGAATGTGTGTTACATGTCTTCTGAGGCATGAATGAGGGTGAATGAAAGTGTGTGTGGGTGTGTCTGTGTCTGCCTGGGTAGTTGCACAGTTGAGGTTAGGTAGAGGATCGCAAATCTGAATGTGTGAGTCAGAGCATATGTACAGTCTGTGGGGGAGTGTTAATTGAGTGTGACAGATTGGGGGGGGGGCTTATATGTAGATATGTGCATGGTGGGATGTTTACCCAGAATTTCTCCCACCAAACTACTGTGCAATAAAAGTAGATAGAACAAAAAAAAAAGGAGGTGGCGTTACCATCCTATTCCCAATACTTTTGACATACTCCCATTTACTGGTCACATCCCACAATTCTCTAACCCAGAAATCTTGGTCTTCTTCCTAACAATAAACAACTCTAAAAATGTCTCTATCATTGTACTTTATATTCCCCCTGGTAACAACAGACCAGTTCTGGAAGAAATACTATCTTGGGCCTCCCACACCATAAAAATGAAACTAACAATTGGCAGTGTCAACATTAACTGGTCAAACATTAGTTCAAATGTTCCATCATCTGATATTAACTATTTAACTTCACCCAACTTATCTCCATCCCCAGCAGATATAATAACAGAACTAATGAAGGAGCCATCTTAGACTGGATCCTAGTCTCCGATCCCACAAAAATCACATCAACCAGTACCCTCCCAAATACATTAAGTGATCACCTTCCTGCCTTTGTTACTCAAGCTACTCCTCAATTCACAAAAAAAAAAACATAATTTTAAACATGTTAGAAACCTATCCAACTTCAACCCACATACATTCAACCACATCCTGAAAAGCATAAACTGAAATAACCTAAAAACTGTCCCCCAGATGGCACTCTGCAATAGTTTAACACTACCTTGCAAAAAATATTAGACAGCCTTGCACCCTCCTGAATAAAAAGGTTAAAGGCTAACCATGCTCTATGGTTAAATCAAATCTACTTAGGAGCTGATGTTAACTAAGGATAAAACCTGGAAGCTATGGCATAAACATAAAAACAATTCAGATCTATTAAAGTTCAAACAACTTCACAACCAGGTGAAGAAACTTGTATCCAAAGACAAGAAAGAATACTACCTAAAGCTTCAACATAACCCTAACCAATTCTGGTCCTCCATTGGTACTCTCCCCATCCAAGGCACAAAAAGGTAACTCTACCCTGACAAAACACCAGACCAAATAGCAGTCTCTTTAACTCCTACTTCATAGACACTATAGCAAGCATCACTACCAACTTTGCACAATCTCTCCCTACAACAAACATTCCAGGCCAAACTACTCTTTCTTCATACACAGTCCCAGTCTCCACTCCTTACCACAAACATTCTAGTTCAAACCACCCTCTCTAAACACACCCAGCCCCAGTCCCCCTCAACCACACACAAACTTAGTTATAACTAATTCTTTGCCTGTATTCACACTCACTACTGTCCCAACCACAACCATAAAAAGACTATTTCTAAAACTAAAATCCTGCTCCAATGCAGCTGATGGTTTACCCACAAAGTGCCTAAAAATCGCTGCAGGAGCTATTGCTTACCCCATTAGCATACTCATTAATAGATCCAGCCAAGAATCCAATGTTCTCATCCTCTGGAAAAAAAGCATACATTCTACCTCTCCACAAAAGAGATACCTCAACTGAAATTTCCCAACTTCTGCCCCATAGCTATTTTATCCCCCCTTCTCCAAACTCCTATAAAAATGTGTAAACATTCAACTTCTGTATTTCCTTTTTAACAATCAAATCCTTTCCCAAACTCAGACCAGGCCACAGTATTTCAACTGTCATAATATCCTTTATGGACTTAGTCAATAAAGCCTTTGACTCCAGGAAGACCGTCTCCACTCTATTTCTGGACTTATCTAAGGCCTTTAATACTATTGCTCACTCACTCATTCGTTTCCAGCTTTCTAACATTGGACTATCTACTCCATCCCTCAACCAGTTCTAAAGCTACCTATCTGACAGAAAATGCTATAAAATGTAGACAAAACAAGGAACGTTCCACCACAGTAAAAAAAATGTAAAACTTTAATGACTAAAATCCACTTTTTCGCTCAGAACTAAGACAAGTGCTTTTGGCAATATGCCTTCTTCAGATCCTGATTTGTTAAGTCAAGTCCTGAGTGTCCTATTTTCAAAAATACTAACATCCAATCACAATCTCTAACTTTTAATCAGATGACCCATCTAAAAATACAGATATACAGTAATTTTTTACCAAATTTCATGATCAAACCAATCATCCTTTGTAAAAATGCAGAGGTTCACTCTTTGGCCAATCAACTATCTCCTCACGCTCTTCCTATATGTTTTCCTCCAATGTGGACAAACTTACTCAGTCCATGATATTTGGCCAATAATAAGCTTATGTACACCAAGCCCCTTTTGTCATCAAATACGAAACAAAATCTTCCTTTAGACCAAGCAACATCCTAGCAGAGATAAAAACTTTCTTTCAGTATCCAATAAATTACTTCCCATATCTGAGACACTACGAGTCTCAATGAATTAGTCAGATGTCTGCCGTATACATTATATCTTTACTTGTGTACATATTTTTGTGGAGATTTTTTGTCTTGATGTTTGAAAAGACAATCAATATTTTCATAATAAAATGCTAATTCTCATAGGAGTGTAGAAAAAACAAATCTTTAACTACACATTAACTGTCCAATAGGATGCCAAAAAAGACGGAAGAGTTTCTATTCCGACCAATAAGGAATCATTAACTCTTCATATGTTGTGTCGCTATAGAAGACAGCCTCAATTTACTCTTTCTTAACATAGTTTCTTCATAAGAACTTTTATTTACTCTTTGGCTGTTGTACTTCATATTATAATGCTGTAAACTCTTGTTAGAGTATAAAACAGACATAGCTTCAACAGCATATTAACTGGCCAATATTTTCTATTCCAACCAATAAGGAATCATTTACTCTTCATATGTTATGCCGCTATAGAAGACAGCCTCAAATTACTCTTTCTTAACGTAGTAGTTTCTTCATAGAAACTTTTATTTACTCTTTGGCTGTTGTACTTCATATTATAATGCTGTAAACTCTTGTTAGAATACAGTGGCGGCTCATGTCATCGGACTGCGTGACTGTAGCCCTCCCAGCAAAAAAAAGTTTGAACATTTATTTTATATTCACTAAAGCAGTGTATTTAAATATTTTTTTTATTCTTGTGCTCCACTGCTCTAGCGACTCGAGTCCGACCAACTCGCAAAGTCCTGGAACTCGAACTGCGCATGCTCATCGAGTACTGTTTTTTTTTTTTAATTTAGCATTTACTTTCTTCTTTAAATGTGCCAGAATGCTGGCGAAACAGTCTAGATTAATGAGAAGGCATCAGTGTGATGCCTAGAAGTCTAGGCTGTTAACCGCACAAA
Organism: Protopterus annectens; assembly: GCF_019279795.1. Taxonomy (NCBI): domain Eukaryota; kingdom Metazoa; phylum Chordata; order Ceratodontiformes; family Protopteridae; genus Protopterus; species Protopterus annectens. The sequence goes on along the minus strand of NC_056742.1, from coordinate 124,345,850 downwards.
AAAATAGAAGGGGGGTTGGACTGCCACGTCCGCAGTCACGTATGTGACATGGATGACTGGATGGCTACTGATTGGTTCTCGCTCTCTTCTCGAAAAAGAGAGTGAGAAACAATCAGATCAGTAGTAATAGCCTGTAGCACAGTATAGTACTTTGATATATGGTTACCATGCATTAGTCTTTGGTTGGCCTGTAGTTTTTTGTATGACCTTGAAAGCAACACTGTCATGCTCTGCTTTAACACACAGATATTGCTTGTAGTCCTCATCCTGGTGGATTTCTGTTCTGATTGTAGGTGCTACTATATTTAGACTTGTAGTATAACTGAAGTACCTAAGCTTGCAGATATATTTTGCCTTCTAGAGTTAAATACCACAACCAGTTCTGCTTTCCTTTCAAAGTATACTTCTCTTTCATAGCTACAGAAAAGACTGCACTTAATATGAAAAAAAAATGTGTCTAATACCAGCTATCAAGGATAATGACAACATCACACTAGATTATAACATAAGTAGGCAAGACTGGACATCAAAACATACAGGAGGTGTAGCTATACTAAATCATAATCATGTGGGCTTCCCATTTTCAAGAACTTATTCTAGTATTTGATAACAGTGAAATAATTATAGTCATCCTAGACTAAATACAAATGAAAACAAATGCAACACCAGAATCTATCTAATACCTCTAAACTGGATATGAAGTTTAATGCCAACAAATATTTTGTGTTGCATCTTCGTACCAAAAATAATGCTTACCCATATTCTATTGGCAACTCGTTTCTGCTCAGTGTTAATAGTATCAGAGATTTTGGGGGTATTAGCAGATAAAAAATTAAAATATGATGTTCATAGGTTCATAGGTTTATACTAGGCTATCTGCCCTAAGGCATTTATAAGCCTAGCCCAAATTTTTGTGGCTTACGCCACCCCTTATATGAAAAAATACTGTGCCCATTAGTTTGTTGTGCCTCTGTCCAGCAGTGACACAGAGATGATTCCCGGGGTAAACCTACGATCTCCCATCCACAGGTCAAGATTTCTCTTGAACAGAGCCAGCGAGGTGCTCTGCCTCACATGGACCGGGATTTTATTCCACAGCATAGGGAGTCTCTGAGTGATAAATCTATCCCTCCAGCACGTCCTAGTTATGTCCGTGCTAAGGTTTAAGTCGCTTGCTCTAGTGGTTTTGGTGGATTTGGATTTTTTGAGGTGGAGCATGTCCATTAATTCCGGGTTGGACATGGCCTTGTATGTCAGGCACATGTCACCTCTGAGCAGATGGTATGCAACTGAATAGAGCTGGAGTTTCATCAATCTGGCAGCATATGACAGATTTTGGAGTCCCTTTATCCTTTTGGTGAGGAACTTTTGGGGTCTCTCCAATTGCTGCAGATGTCGGGTGAGATACATCCCGAATGGGGCATTGTACTCGATCATTGGTCTGATAAGTGAAGAGTACAGGAGAACAATGACCTCACTAGATCTGGATGTGAATCCCTTCATGATCAGGTGGGCAATGTAGAAGGTCTTTCTAACCACTTTAGCAACGTGAGTGTCAAAAGAAAGGTCACTGTCAATCTGGGTCCCCAGGTCCCTGATAACCTCTTCTGTGCTTAGTGGATTGCCACCTATATGGTAGCTTGGGGTTACCTTGTTTTTCCTGAAGGGTATGACTATACATTTTTTGGCGTTTAACTTCAGGCCATGGCTCTGGCACCAGCTATCTGTTTCCGTGAGTCCCTTCTGAAGGATATCCGTGTCCGATGCACTTTCCACTATGGCGCCCAGTTTGCAGTCTTCTGCAAACTTTGTCAGCCAAAGTCCTCCCATGTTGGCCTGTACTTCTGAGAAGTAGATGCCGAACAATAGGGGCCAAGGACCGAGCCCTGTGGGACACCACTTGTGACCGGCTTGGAGTCTGACATAGCGCCAGCAACTCTAACCCTGTGGGTTCTGTCCTTAAACCAGTTTGCAACCCATCTTGTGACATATGGGTTTACATTTAAGCTGGTAAGTTTTTCTACAATACCCGAGTGGGGTACTGTGTCGAAAGCCTTTGCAAGGTCAAGGTAGGCTGTATGGACTGCCTTTCCTCATCAATGGCCTTGGTGACTGTTTCAAGAAGTCGACCAAGTTCAAAAGGCATGATCTTCCCTTGACGAAGCCAAACTGGGTCGGGTCCAATGTCTGCAAGTCCCCTATATCTTTGTTTATGAGCTCCATTATGATCCTCTCCATAGCTTTGCAGACTAGACTTGTTAAGCTTATCGGGGCGTAATTACCAGGGTCCATAGAGGCACCGCCTTTGTGGAGTGGGACCACAGTTGCCGTACGCCACTCCTTGGGCATGTATCCTGTGGTAAGGCTGAGATTAAACAGCTGCCTTATGTGCGGGTTTAATTCCTCATTTAGCTCATGTAGCACACAGCCGGGGACACCATCCGGTCCCATTGATGCTGTGTTTTTAGCTTTAGAGAGAGCAGCTTTCACCTGCGCATTTGAGATGTCTGGGAGGCTACACTCCGCTGGGATAGTTATCTCTCCTTTAGGGGGGGAGAGGTGGGTGAAGTTTGCACTGAACCTGTCTGCCAGTATGTTGGCAATGTCTGTGGGTTCAGTGATTTTTGTATCATTTTGGACTAATTCTGAGCATATCTGGGAGTTTCCACCCAGGTTCCTAACATAGCTGAAAAAGGCCTTATGATTGTCCTTTGAATCCATGGCAATTTTTCTCTCAAAATTGGCCTTAGTTGATTTTATGAGTGCTCGTATTTTTTTACTAATAATGATCAGGGTGACTTCCCTTTTATGGATTTTGTTCTATCATGTAATAGCTTTCTCCTCTTATTGTAAAGTTTGTTAATGGCTGGGGTCCACCAGACTGGACATTTGCCCTTTGTGGAAAGAGTCTTGGTTTTATTTGGGATTGCCTGATCCATGCAGTCCTGGAGGTGTTCATAGAAGGCATTTGTAAGGGCTTCCGCAGCTTGGGTTGTGGTTTCCACTGGCTCAGGGGCCTTGAAGGATACCACACCAGTCTTGAGTAGTGTGAAGTTTGCTTTAGAGAAGTTCTTCACTGTGGTCTTTTTTGTTTGGGGTGGGGGCGGGATGTGGATTTCCAGTGAGATTAGTTTATGATCAGATCTCACCAATGAGGGATATACTTCCGGTGTGGAGCATTTTGTCCCCATGTTTGTGATAATGAGATCTAGTATATTTTCTCCTCTCGTGGGAACAGTGACTAGCTGTTCCATGGCATTTGATTTTATGAACTCCAGGAACTGTTGGGCTAGAAAGTTAGGGCTTGAGTAATATTCCCAGTCTATATTCGGGTAGTTGAAGTCACCCAATATGATGGTGTTTGGAGATACATTTATACCCTCCAGTGTCTTCAGGAAGGCTGTGTGGGGTTCCTGAGTTTGAGAGGGTGGCCTGTAGCATGCTACAATTTGTAGAGCAGTTTTGCCTATGGTTAGTTGCACCTGGATGGTTTCCGAAGCTTCGTGCGTTGCCACCAACCTGGAGGTGTGGGTATCCTTTATGAATATGGATACACCCCCTCCTTTTGTGGTGTGGTCCAGGTTTTGGGGCCGGAACGCATGATATGAGGTAAAACCTAATAGTGCCGGGGTGCTCCCAGGAGCCTTGAACCAGGTTTCAGTTACAGCACAGACATCGATGTTCTCCATACTGAGAAAGGCCTCGAGTGCGTGCATTTTGAGATTTAGACTTCTGGCATTGAGCAGCATTACCCTCAGTTTCTTCGCAGTTTTGTTTTCTAGGGTGGTAGGTTTAGAATTTGAGCCTTGCCTAAAAAAGGCACTATGGGGGTGGCAAGAGCCTTAGCCAATATCCGGAATCCCAGGCGTGACAGGTGCAAGCCGTCCCTCGCGAAGCAGCGTGGCTTGTCAAGCATGTCATCCCAGGCAGACAGACACTGGATCCCCTTTGAATGACACCAGACATTAAGCCAATTGTTAAAGCTGATCATCTTGTCTCTATATTGTGGCATCATTCTTGGTGAAGGAAGGATACTGCTCAGGGTCAGGGTCATACCTGCCTGGGCTACATAATCAGAGAGCTCCTCTATGTCTCTTTTCATGTAGTCCAGCATGTACTGTATGTTTTCATGTAAATGTTTTATTGAGAAAGTGTTATAGGTTAATCAATAATGTTTTATGATGATGCTTTACTAGTAGGGATCATAATAAGAGATCTTTTTGGAATGCTGTGGTTTATTTTGTATGCCAAATTCTTCACAGGTTAGGAAACCGCAGCATATGCAGTGCACTTCTACCAGACAAGTTAGTGGGATAACACACCTGAATACAGGAACAGACTTATGCAGCTTGTGCTGCTTAAAGCACCTGTATTAGATTTGTATAAAAAGTTATCAGTTAATTAAGCTGCTGCTGGTGTGATATTAATGGTTTCATCCTGAAAGTAGCTAATTTGATTGATCTGTGTGCTAGCATTTTTAGCTGAATTCACACAACACATGTATGTTTTGTGTGCAAGGGGCTTATCATTTGAAAACAGCCCAAGGTTAATCTTTATACCAGCCAAATGTATTTTCTTTGAATGTGGATTTCAGTGCTGTTTCAATGAATGTGAGTTTCAAAGGCAGAGGAGTTTTAATGCTAAGTCTATTTTCATTGTGAGACTGTATTGCTTTGTTTAGCAGATGTCTTAGTGTTTGTGCTGTAAAATGCAAAATAAAACTTTCAAATGAAATCCAAATCATCCTAGAAGTAAAGCAGTATGCACATTACAGTGTTTATGGTAAATGGGGCAAAACAGCCAAGTAATGGGACACTGGAATGGCTGCAGGCGGGAGGCTCCATTCAACCATGATTTTGTGAGGGGGAAGGGAAGCAAACTCAAAGACAGCCCCGGCTGAACTATACCTCTCAACTGTCCAGATTTTCACAGAATGAATAGATTTTTGTTTCTTATTTTTAGTTTGTTCCTCATAAAATTTGTGGTTTTCTGGCAAATAATTTAGGAATTAAGTCACTAAATAATGACAGACATTGAGTTTCAGACTTCATAACCTTCAGAAAAATGCATGCCAAAGCAAGACCTGTTATTCTATCAACTAAGTTTATACAAGAGCAATTTTTAGTACTGTTTGTATGTTCCCACAATATATTTGGCCTTGTCCAGATTTCCTGCATTAACAGGTTGAGAGGTACATGCAAATAAATTGCTTTATAGAATTAGGCATATCCAAACCTTTCAACTGTCCCCGATTTTGGCTCAAAATGTTGCTCTCCCTTTAATAATCCCTCCGCAAAATGGCAATTTTAGAAGAAAACGTGGAGGGTTTACAATTAATGTAATAATCGGAGTTATAGATTACTTTTATTTCAGAAATGCATGTAGACTCATTTATTTTGTCAGCTGCTCAAGTTAACAGTACTAATATTTAAAAAGTATCCCTTCTTTGAAAGGTTCCCAGCTGTATTGTGTGGCTATTGTATATTTTTGCATCACATTTTTAGTCCATTATTTATAAAATTGTGGTTTTCTGGCAAATTAGTAGCAAATCATTAAAGATTGAAGTTAGAAAATAATAACAGACATTTGAGTTTCAGATTTCATACCCTTCAAAAAATTCATACTAATGCAAGACCTACTATTTTATTAGAAAGTTTATAAGAGCAATATTTAAATATTGTCCTTATTTTTGGGCCTTTGTCCCACTTCTATGTATGGCTTTGCCCAGATTTCTTGCTCTGAGATTGAGAGGTATGACAAATGTGTCAGGGTCATCACAGTCAGCCAGAGACATTTCAAATTGTGACATACTTATTGCACCCCACTGCCCCCATGTAGTGACTCTGGATGTGTCCAACAAGGCACGGAGCAGTTATGCAGTGTAAGTGTGCAGAGTATCCCCCCCTCCCCATCCAAGGTAGACACAAGTAATACAGTGGCTTTTTATCTGTCCTTGCTTGATTTTGCAGAATGTTCTGGTTTTCTGTCATATTTTTATACTGTTGATTTATGCTTCTTATTATTCAGAAAGTGTCTGTTGCTCTGTGTTTAAGTAGCAATGCTTTAATGACCATCAGGTAAGCTTGTCTGAGATTGTAAGATGAAAGTAAGCTTTAATAAGCATACTGTTAAAGAATTACCAACATTGAAAGCCTTTTTGTGGTTGCCATGCAGAGAATACTTACATAACTAGATAACATATAAGCCTTGGGTATTGAAATGCATATGACAGTATTTGTAATAAAGGACAGGATTACAGTATTTTAAGAAGCTCATTACCTTTGTTGGAGACTTGCAGTCATCTTTGCAGGCTTTACCCGTAAACTAAACAGAATGCCAATCTATCATGTGTGGTCCATATCCTGTGCAGTAATCCTTTAAGCAATTTATCTTGAGCTTGTTTCTTGTTTGCTGTTCATTTTTTACTTTGATCATGTTTTCCCTATAAAACAAGTAGATGGTTGTCAGGCAGCAGGTCTTTTTTGGATAAGAAATATTTTTACAAGTGGGAGTATCACAGAGCTTGCTACTTTCAGCATGTTACGTGGTACTTTTATAAAGCTGAATATGAATTATAATTAGAACTGCAGTGCAAAGAGAAGTGGTTTGAGTTGAGTGCTGCTTGTTTTTCTTATACTTGATTTTGACTGGCATCCCAGTAATGTATTTAAAAAGTAATTTATTTTTTCATGCCTCACAACCTTTTTGTTTTCATCTAGATATTAAGTAAGCTGTCATGCAGCCAATGCATTGAAATATTTTTTTTTCTTCTACACTTCATTTTGTCTTGATTGAACTCTCAAAATGACAGTATGGCACCCAGGGCAGTGTATCTAATTAAAATTCAAGTTCTAGTTTTTGTGGTTTTGAGCATACCTCCTCCCATTTCTAGTTGGCCACACCCCTTTCCATTTGCCCCACCCATTCAGCTGTCTCCTGAAGCCCGCCTTTGATTTGAAATCACCAGCCGCTACTGTTAGAATATAAAACAGACATAGCTTCAACCGCATATCAACTGGCCAATAGAATCCCAAAACAAAAGGGGAAGCTTCATATTCTAACCAGTAAGGGCTCTTTTGCTCTTCATATTTTATGTCACTATAAGAGACTGCCTCATATTACTCTTTATAGACATAGCATTTACTTATTGGAGACTTTTACTTATGATTTATCTATCGTGCTTCAATAATAATTGCTAAGGTTCTCTGATGCACGTCACACAACTCTGAGAAAGTGGCAGATTCATAGTATCTCCTACAGAATTCTGTTCATTAATGAATTTTACTTCATATCTTCATCTTAATACGTTCGTAACTTCTCACTTTTTAACTGTCATCTAGTTAAGCATAACTAGTTCCTCCGCAGATATAATTTAAATTCATGTTACAATGTAGAATAGATGTGGCTTAAACTACTCAATCTCTGGCCAATAGAATCTCAAATAGAACAAGAGATTCACTTTAAAGCCAGTAGGGAGTCATCCATGTCAAAATATAAAATGTTTGTGCCATGGCTTGCTTCCAGTATTAATCTAGAGTTTAATGTCTATGATCGCATTAATAGGCTGCTAATTCCTTCATGATACAATACTGTTAACTTTCGTTAGAGTGTAAAATATACATAACTTTAGCTGCACATTCAGCTGGCCAATAAGATCCCATAAAAAATGGAAGTTTTTCTATTCCAACCAATAGGTTCATAGGTAGGTACTAGGCTATTGTCCCCAAGGCCTGTATAAGCCTAGCCAAAAAGGTATCCTGGCTTTCACCAATCAAGAAAATTATTTTCCTGTGCCCCTGTCGAGCAGATCCCCAGAGGTGATCCCCGGGGTGAATTTCCTATTTCCCATCCAATCATCAAGATTTTTCTTAAAGAGTACTAATGAGGAGCTTTGTTTGATATAGATAGGTAGTTTTTTCCAGAGTATGGGAAGTCTCTGGGACAGGAATCTATCTCTCCAGCATGTTCTGTTTATTGTGGTGATAAGGTTTAGGTCCCTAGACGGTGTAGCTCGGAGAGATTGGGATTTCTTTAAGTGGTGCATGTCCAACAGCTCTGGGTTTGACATAGCTTTGTATGTTAGGCAGCGATCGCTTCTGAGTAGATGATATGCGATGGAGTAACGCTGGAGATTTTAAGACGGTCTGCGTAGGGCATCTGTTTCAGGCCAGTGATCCTCTTTGTGAGGTATTTCTGTGGCCTTTCCAGTTGTTGTAGATGTCTTGTGAAGTACATACCAAGAGGGGAGTTGTACTCTATAATGGGTCTAATGAGTTATGAGTAGAGGGGAACAATGACCTATTTTTTCCTGGATGAGAAACCTTTTGTGATAAGGTGTGCCATGTAGAAGGATTTCCTGACTACTGTGGAGATGTGATTATCAAAGGAGAGACTACTGTCCACCTGTGTCCCAAGGTCTCTTGTCACACTTTCAGTGTTAAGTAGACTACCATCTATGTGGTAGCTCATGGGTACAGAGTTTTTACCAAAGGGGATGACAATGCACTTTTTGGCATTGAGCTTGAGGCCATGGCTTTGACACCAGACATCTATCTCAGTGAGGCCCTTTTGTAGGATGTCCACATCGTAAGGAGTTTCGATTATGGCACCTAGCTTGCAGTCATCTGCGAACTTCATTAGCCAAAGACCTTCTGTGTTAGCCTGTACTTCAAAAAAGTAAATACCAAACAGGAGAGGACCCAGGACTGAACCCTGTAGTACTCCACTTGTCAGTGGTCTGAAGTCAGATTTGGAGTCTGCTACTTTCACAGTGTGGGTTCTGTCAGTGAGCCATTTGGCAACCCATCTTGTGACATAGGGATTTATACCTAGTTTAGTTAGTTTATCTATAATTCCAGAGTGGGGATGGTGTCAAAAAGCCTTGACGAGATCTGGATAGGCTGTGGGAACCGTGTCTATATCATTTAATTGAAAACTCATTTCATTGAAGCATAATTCATTAACACATATTCACTGAAAGCTCACTTCACTGAAAACCCAATTCACTGAAAGCTCACTTCACTGAAAAACCATTTCACTGAAACTCATTTCATTGAAAGGTATATATGGCCAATTCCCCACTGTTGTGCAATCCTGGAGTTAGTATATAAAGTAAGGAGGGGTGTGGGGAGCGAAGCCCCTAACATAAACTGGTTATATGTTGTCTTCTGGAAGAATTTTTTCATTACACTTGTAAGTATCCATCTATATGATTTAAAATATTTACAATATGTGGGGGGCTGTGCCCCCCACCCCCCTTACTTTATATACTAACTCCAGGATCACACAACAGTGGGGAAAAGGCCATAAATACCTTTCAACTAAAAGAGTTTCAGTGAAATGGGTTTTCAGTGAAGTGAGCTTTCAGTGAATTAGGTTTTCAGTGAAGTGAGCTTTCAGTGAATATATGTCAATGAATTAAGCTTTAATGAAATGAGTTTTCAATGAAATTATATAGACCCATGTGAATCACCTTACTCTCGTCTATGGCTTTGGTGACTGCTTCAAAGAAGTCTATCAGATTTAGGAGACATGATCTGTCTTTTACAAACCCGGACTGGGTGGGGTCCAGAGTTTGGAGATTACCAATGTCTTTGTTTATAAGTTCCATGATGATACGTTCCATGGCCTTGCAGACCAGGCTCGTTAGGCTAATGGGGTGGTAGTTCCCGGGGTCCATGGTGGCTCCCCTTTGTGGACTTGGATAACCGTCGCTGTGTGCTATTCCATGGGCACAAAGCCTGAGGTGAGGATATGTTTGAACATGGTGCTTAGTTGTGATGTCAATTCATTCTGTAGTTCATGTAGAACGCAGCCTGGGATGTTGTCTGGCCCCATGGATGCTGTGTTCTTGGCTTTGGAGAGTGCGTTTTTCACCTGTGCAGCTGTGATTACAGCAGCTTTGCATTCTTCCGGTATAGAGATGGGCCCTTTAGGGAGTGAGAGAGGGGTAAAGTTAGCACTGAACCTATCTGCCAGGATGTTGGCAATATCAGTTGGTTCTGTATATTTAGTGCCATTGTGCTGTAACTCAGAGAAGATCTGAGTGTTGCCATTCAGATTCTTGACATAGCTATAGAATGCTTTGTGGTTGTGTTTAGAATCAGTGGCGATTTTGTTTTCATAACTAGCTTTGGAGGATTTTATGATGGATCTCAACTTCTTACTGAGGCTGACCAGAGAGTTCCTCCAATCATGGGATTTTACTCTTTTTTGCAACAGTTTCTTTCATCTGTTGTATAGCTTGTTTATTGTAGGGGACCACCAGATTGGCTTCCTTCTTTTGGAGGATAGCATTTTGGTTCTGTTAGGGATAGCACGATCCACGCACTTGTGTAAGTGCTTATAAAGTGCATTTGTGTAGAATTCAGCAGTTGTTCCTCTATTGTCTGTCTGCATGGGTGTCGTGAAGTTTGCCACTTCAGTCTTAAGAAGCGTGAAGTTGGCTTTGGAGAAATTTTTTACGGTGATTTCCCTAATGGGGGGTGGGGGCGGGATGTGGATGTCTAGGGTGATTAGCTTGTGGTCGGATCTGACCAACGAGGAATTGACCTCTGGTGTGGAACACCAGCTGCCCATGTTGGTAATGACCAGGTCTGGGATATTGCTGCCCCTGGTGGGGGTGTGGATAAGTTGATCCAAGGTGTTGGAATTTATGAATTCCAGAAAATGTTGAGCAAAAGAGTTGGTATGTGAGTAGTTTTCCCAGTTAATGGTGGGGTAGTTGAAATTGCCCATTATGAGGGTGTTGGGTTGCACCCTAATATTCTCCAGTGTATCAAGAAATGAAGAGTGGGAATCCTGGGGCATGGTGGGGGATCTGTTGCAAGTTACAATTTGGATTGTGGTCTTGCCCAGCGTTAGTTGCACTTGGATAATCTTGGATGCATTATGCTGTGCAACTAGCCTGGAGGTGTGGATATCCTTAATGAATATGGACACACCTCTGCTTTTAGTGTTTCTGTCCAGGTTAGGTGGCCAAAAGGTGTGGTATGAATTATAGCCTGGTAATGCAGGGGTGCAATCTGGAGCCTTGAACCAGGTCTCTGTCACTGCACAAATGTCGATGTTCTCCATTTTAAGGAGTGCCTCGAGTGAATGCGTCTTGAGGTTTAGACTTCTAGCACTGAGTAGCATTACCCTCAGACGTTGCTTGCTTGTACCTGTTACGGTGGTGAATTTGTCATTTGAACCTTGCCTAAAAAAGGCACTATAGGGGTGGCAAGAGCCTTAGCCAGTATCCGGAATCCCAAGGGCAACAGGTGCAGGCCATCTCTGGCAAAGCATTGTGGTCTGTTGATCATGTCATCCCAGGCAGACAGATACTGGATCCCATTAGAATGACACCAGAAGCTTAGCCAATTTTTGAAGTCAATCATTTTTGTCCTTGTAAGGTGGTATCATTCTGGGTGATACCAGGATGCTACTCAGGGCTAGGGTCATACCTGCCTGGGCTACAAGATCAGAGAGTTCCTCCATGTCTCTTTTCATGTAATCCAGGGAGGTATGTATCAGGTCATTCACACCAACATGGACAATGACAAAGTCATATTTGTACTTGTTGTGGAGTGACCTGAGTGCGTGTGCTATGTGGTGGATCCTGGCACCTGACAGGCAGCTGACAGTAACTTTCTCCTTGTTTAGCCTGTTGAGTGGAATATCAGTGTGCCTGACTATAGAGTCACCTATGACTAGAGTGTTGGGTACATTGTTATGCCTTATGGGCTGTGGTTGAGTGGCACACTGAGTTTGTGGGCTATGTGTCATTTGGGTTGTGTTTGGGGGGGGGTGGAGGTTGCTTGTGTTTCTGCTTTGTAGGTCTCTGTTGCCTGAACAGATTTTTATTGAGAGCCTCCGTGAATGTAGGTGTGTGTTTTGTGTTTCTATATGTCTGTTTTGATGGTGTAGGTTTTGAGGGACTATGTGATGAGTGCTGTGTGGTGCAAGTGTTTACCTTCTCCTCTTGAGTGTCTAGTCCAGTCTTGGGTGAAGACAGCTTTGCTTCCAGTTTGGCTATATAAGTGCACCTCTCACAGGTTGTAGTGTTGGGTGGTAGGAGGAGAGGGTTGTCTGTGTACATGAGGCAATTGCTGCATTGTCTCAAGATGCCCAGATTCATCAGGTAGACAGGAGAAAACACCAGGAGCTGACCTTTAGACATGCCTGGATAGGTGCTTATTTATTAAGTACTAAAAACTGTTTTCTTCTAGACAAGTGAGGAAAGTTGAGTGCTGTAGTAATTTTTAGCTTATTTAGTGCTTACAATGAGTTCTGAACAAGTGCTGAGCTCAAAGAAACAGATTTGAGTGCAAAAACAAAAACACTGGCTAGTTTTAAGGGAAAATTTAAAGAGCAAACTTTATGGAGCAGGGAATAGTTTAACCCTAGCTAAGCGGCGATGCATAAAGTGTATCTTTTTATATAATATCAGCAAATGAGCAAACTGATTTAAACAAATTAAACAATTAACCAATAAAAAGCTAAAAACTGAGCTCCATTCCAGCAGTCTTCAATCAGACAAGTTCTAACTGCACACTCCTGCCACTAGGGTGAAGGGGAAGCTTCTCCAAAAAAAGATGGTCTCGATTAGTGCTCAAGTTATACAACCAAAGCTAGATTCAGCAGGTCTGAATTTAGTCTATGCTACAGCAAACAAGGCGTACCAATTTCAGAAAGAAACAGTTCAAATAAGCAAGCACAATAATAAGCCTTTAACCAGAAACTCCCAGCTCAGAAGGGGCAGAATTTACCCTCTCACAAGAGTGCAGACCACACCTTCATAATGTAAAATAACTGGCCCGAAGCCCAAGTGCTTAAACCAGAACTAATACACTTTTAGAATAACAGACACTAAGCCTTCAATCAGCAACTCCCAACTTAGAAGGATGTAAATTACCTGTCCTGCCACAACAGTGCAGACCACAAACCTTCTTAATGTAAAACAACTGGTCTGAAGCCCAAGTGCTTCAACCAAAGGCTTAGAATAACAGTTACAATTTAATCAGGCTACTGACAAACAGTAATAAATGCAGCAGAATAAATGCAATTAAGTACTTTTAAGAACAAACAGCAAAAGCAAAATAAAGTAATAAAGTAGGAAAAAGTACAAATATAGTAAATGCAGATGAATAAAGTGCAGCTTTTTATATAACAATAGAAAACAAGCAAACTGATTTAAACAAATTACCTAATTAACCAGTAATCGTGGTAGTGGTGCTGTGGTAGCATTGTCACCTCACAGTAAGACGCTGTCCGGTTTGATTCTCACCTAGAGCGTCTTCTGTGTGGAGACATGCGTGAATGGACGTACCTTCATTGAAGGTTTGCGTCAGGGCTGGCAACTCCGCACGTAAAAATCAACTACCAATCATTAGCGGACCGGAGTTCCGCTTTGGCGACCCCTAACCAGGAAAAGCCAAAAGACACAACAACCCAATTAACCAGTAAAAAGGCTCAAAACTGAGCCCTGTTCCAGCAGTCTTCAATCAGACAAGTTCTAACTGCACACTCCTGCCACTAGGGTGCAGGGGAACCTTCTCCAAAAAAGATGGCCTGGATTAGTGCTCAAGTTATACAAACAAAGCTAGATTCAGGATGTCTGAATCTAGTCTATGCTACAGAAAACAACGCACACCAATTTCAGAAAGAAACAGTTCAAATAAGCAGGCACAATAAGCTTTTAACCATAAATTCCCAGCTCAGAATGGCAGAATCTAGCCTCTCCTCCCACAAGAGTGCAGGCCAAAAACCTTCTTAATGAAAAATAACTGGCCTGAAGCCCAAGTGCTTTAACCAGAACTAATAAACTTTTAGAATAACAGACACTGAGCCTTCAATCAGCAATTCCCAACTTAGAAGGATGTATGCTACCTGTCCTGCCACAACAGTTCAGACCACAAACCTTCTTAATGTAAAACAACTGGTCTGGAGCCCAAGTGCTTAAACCAAAAGGCTTAGAATAACAGTTACAATTTAATCAGGCTACTACCAAGCAGTAATAAATGGAGCAGAATAAATACAACTGAGTACTTTTTAGAAGATGCAAAAGCAAAATAAAGTGCAATTTTTTTTTAAAGTAAAGTGCAAGGAGAGAGGAAGAAGGAGCAGAAGAAATTCAGAAAAATTCAAGGTTAAGAACCTAAGTGGGTTGGCCTTCTCAGATGTCCCAGATCAAATTTACAGTAGGGGCAGGCAACTCCAAAGCCACCAGCTATAACAACTCTACAAGAATAGGGTGGGAGAGAGGGGGGAACAGTTTCAGGACAGATGAAAAACATAAAACAATGCTAGAAAATATATAAAATAATTCAGTCAGTCAAAATTAAGACAATTCAGAACTATGAAAGGTTAAAATGCCAAGAAATATACTTACCAATCAGCGACATATTTCCAGATTGTTTGAGAATCACACACCAGCCAGACACCCGGAGTTTCCAACAGTGTATGCAGGAATTTACAAACAGAAACTATTTTTAAATCAGCAAGCCTTGAAGCAATCAGATAACACAAAAGCTGTTAGACCAGTTTTATAAACTCCACCTCAGAAATAGGGGGTAAGCAGTTTCAGGACAGATGAGGAAAAAGAAGACAATGCCAGAAAATATATAAAACAATTCAGTCAGGCAAAATCACGACAATGCAGAACTCTGAAAAGTTAAAATGCCAAGAAATATACTTATCAATCAGCAATATATTTCCAGATTGTTTGAGAATCACACACCAGCCAGACACCAGGAGTTTCCAACAGTTTATGCAGGAATTTACAAACAGAAACTATTTTTAAATCAGCAAGCCTAGAAGCAATCAGATAACACAAAAACTGTTAGACCAGTTTTATAAACTCCACCTCAGAAATAGGGGGTAAGCAGTTTCAGGACAGATGAGAAACAGAAAACAATGCCATAAAATATATAAAACAATTCAGTCAGGCAAAATTAAGACAATGCAGAACTCTGAAAGGTTAAAATGCCAAAAAATATTCTTATCAATCAGCAATATATTTCCAGATTGTTTGAGAATCACACACCAGCCAGACACCAGGATTCATTTACTCTTCACATATTATGTCACTATATGGGACAGCCTCCTGTCACTCTTCATAAAAATAGCAGTTTCTTCACGGAGACTCTTACTTATTATTTGGCTGTTATGCTTCAACACAAATTTTCAGATGTTTCCTATGGTGCAAACACATCTCTGAACGAAGAGCAAATTAATATCGCCCATAGAATGTTATTCAATAATAGACTTAAGCTTCATATCTATCTTAATTCAATTGTAAGCTGGCATCCAGTTAATGCATAGCTATTTCCCCTGCAAATTTATTTTTTGAATTCACGTTGCAGTATGAAGTAAACATGACTTTAGCTACTCAGTCTCTGACCAATAAAATCCCTGGAGAGATGAAAAATTCGGGAGGTTCATTGGCCAGAAAAAACATCTCATTGGCCAGAAAAATGAACCTCCCGTATTTTCTGAGTTCCCATAGGCCAGTGAATATGTAGATAGAGCTACACTTGTTTTACATCTTAATGTGAACCACCATACCTTAGTAACAATGGAAAATACTTAGTCTTGTTCTGAATGGATGGGATTGATTATAGGAGAGAAGCTACCAACAAGCTTAATCATGAACATCAGTATAAGATCAATACTGGATGCAAGCTATGGCACAAAATTTTATGGATGGCAAAGGCTGAATTCCTATTGGCTAGAATAGTGAATTTTTCGTCTCTCCAGAGATTTCATTTGTCAGAGACTGATAAGCTAAAGTCATGTTTACCTCATACTGCAACATGAATTCAAAAAATACATTTGCGGGGGAAATAGCTATGCACTAACTGGATGACAGTTTACAATTGAATTAAGATAAAGATATGAAGCTTAAGCCTATTATTGAATAAAATTCTATAGGCGATATTATTAATTTGCCCTTCGTTCGGAGACTTGTTTCCACCATACGAAACCTCTAAAAATTTGTGTTGAAGCATAATAGCCAAATAATAAGTAAGAGTTTCCATGAAGAAACTGCTATTTTTTACGAAGAGTAACAGGAGGCTGTCCCATATAGTGACATAATATGTAAAGAGTAAATTAATCCCTATTGGTCGGAATAGAAAAACGTATTGGCCAGCTGAATGTGCAGCTAAAGTTATGTATATTTTACACTCTAAAGAAAGTTAACAGCATTGTATCATGAAGGAATTAGCAGCCTATTAATGCAATCATAGACATTCAACTCTAGATTAATACTGGAAGCAAGCCATGACACAAATATTTTATATGTGGGAATGGATGAATTCCTGTTGGCTTTACAGTGAATCTCTTGTTCTATTTGAGATTCTATTGGCCAGAGAATGAGTAGTTTAAGCCACATCTATTATACATTGTAACACAAATTTAAATTATATCTGCGGAGGAACTAGTTATGCTTAACTAGATGACAGTTAAAAAGAAAGAAGTTATGAACATATTAAGACGAAGATATGAATTAAAATTCATTAAAGAACAGAATTCTGTAGGAGATACTATGAATTTGCCGCTTTCTCAGAGTTGTGTGACGTGCAGAGAACCTTAGCAAATATTATTGAAGCACGATACATAAATCATAAATAAAGGTCTCCAATAAGTAAATGCTATGTCTATAAAGAGTAATATGAGGCAGTCTCTTACAGCGACATAAAATATGAAGAGCAAAAGAGCCCTTATTGGTTAGAATATGAAGCTTCCCCTTTTGTTTTGGAATTCTATTGGCCAGTTGATATGCGGCTGAAGCTATATCTGTTTTGTACTCTAACAAGAGTTTACAGCATTATAATATCAAGTACAACAGCCAAAGAGTAAATAAAAAGTTCCTATGAAGAAACTACTATGTTAAGAAAGAGTAATTTGAGGCTGTCTTCTATAGCAGCACAACATATGAAGAGTAAATGATTCCTTATTGGTCGGAATAGAAAATATTGGCCAGCTAATATGCAGTTGAAGCTATGTCTGTTTTATACTCTAACAAGAGTTTACAACATTGTAATATGAAGCACAACAGCCAAAGAGTAAATAAAAGTTCTTATGAAGAAACTACTATGTTAAGAAAAGTAATTTGAGGCTGTCTTCTATAGCGGCGCAACATATGAAGAGTTAATGATTCCTTATTGGTCGGAATAGAAAATCTTCCATCTTTTTTCGGATCCTATTGGACAGTTGATGCGTAGTTAAATATTTGTTTGTTCTACACTCCAATGAGAATTATTAGCATTTTATTATGAAAGTATTGATTGTCTTTTCAAACATCGACAAAAAATCTCCACAAAGATATGTACACAAGTAAAGATATAATATATACTTCAGACACCTGACTAATTCATTGAGACTCGTAGTGTCTCAGATATGGGAAGCAATTTATTGGATGCTGAAAGAAAGTTTTTATTTCTGATCAGATGTTGCTTGGTCTAAAGGAAGATTTTGTTTCATATTGGATGACAAAAGGGGCTTGGTGTACATAAGCTTATTATTGGCCAAATACCATGGACTGAGTAAGTTTGTCCACATTGGAGGAAAACATATAGGAAGAGTGTGAGGAGATAGTTGATTGGTCAAAGAGTGAACTTCTGCATTTTTACAAAGGATGACTGGTTTGATCATGAAATTTGGGGAAAAATGACTGCATATCTGTATTTTTAGATGGATCATCTGATTAAAACTCAGGGATTGTGATAGGATGTTAGTATTTTTAAAAATAGGACACTCAGGACTTGACTTAACAAATCAGGATCTGAAGAAGGCATATTGCCGAAAAGCGCTTGTCCTAGTTCTGAGCGAAAAAGTGGATTTTAGTCATTAAAGTTTTATGTTTTTTTTTTACTGTGGTGGAACGTTCCTTGTTTTGTCTACATTTTCTGTTTTTCCTGGAATGTACTTTGGTAGTGTATACCCGTATTTTTCTTGAACATGCTGTAAAATGGCAACACTCCATACCCCCATATATCCACAACCCCACCAGTGTCCCCAAAGTCTCTATATTAGGACCTCAACTGTTTAATATTTTTATCAACAAACTTCACTCATCATTTCATCAAGGGTCTGTTGTACAATATGCAGACAACTTCACTATTATCTGCTCTGCTAAGAATTCAACACAACTACAACACATAACTCAATCTGCATTTTCCGTCATAGAGATATGGCTCCAGAACAACCACCTGCCTCTAACTCCAATAAAACCAAGCTCATAATATTCATTCCGAAGAAAAATACTCCCATCAACAAATCTCAATTTAACATACTCTCCCTGAACCACACAAAAATTGAATTAGTTACCCACACCAAACTGCTAGAGTCATAATTGATGAAAACTTAAATTTTGACCTACACATACAAATTAATATTAGTAAGACTCACAAAAAAATAGGCCTTCTTTACAGACATAAACATTTCCTTTCTCCCCCTCCAAAACAAGTACTCACTTCCACCTATCAATTTCCTTCTCTTGTCTACGGTGCCCCATTGCTAAGCAACATCCAATCCTCACTCAGAACTAAATCAGAAATATGCTATAACAAAATAGTTAAATTTACAACAAACATCCACCTTTCCACCCACCACTGCACACCCCTAAAAGTACTGATCTCACTTGAATTCCCCCAATACCTCACCTACCTCCAACTAACTACTACACACATACTTACAAAACCTCAGGAATGCCCTGCCCTGAATTCCTTATTTTCCCCTCTATAATTCCAATAGGTCCCTAAGATCAGAAAACCAACACTTCCTCCAAATTCATAAACCCAAATTACCTGCTGGTCAACTACTATACTCCTGGGCAATAGCTAAAACCTGGAACAGTCTTCCTCTAGCCATTTGCAACACCCAAAAGCAAGGCTGCTTTCAAAACTGCTCTGCGTAATCCCCTCCACTCTAACTGGATCTGTAATTAAACTAAGCCTCCTCCTTCCGTAACCTAATTCTTCAGCACCCTCCTAGTATTCCCATAATCTCCTACCTTAACAAACATTCTACCCTCTGTTCATTTCAAGTATACTATCTTACTACACACTTTCTATTTCTTTACTCTTTACTATTAACTTCTTTCTCTCTAGTCCTCTATCTTTAATTCTTTCCTACTCTCACTCTTACACCCTTACCCGCGGTGGTGGTGCTGTGGTAGCATTGTCGTCTCACAGTAAGACGCTGTCCGGTTCGATTCTCAGCTAGAGCGTCTTCTGCGTGGAGACATGCGTGAATGGGCATACCTTCGTTGAAGTTTGTGTGTCAGGGCTGGTAACTCGGCACGTAAAAATCAACTACCAATCATTAGCGGACCGGAGTTCCGCTGTGGCAACCCCTAACCGGGAAAAGCCGAAAGACACAAACAAACAAACTCTTACACCCTTACTCTAATATCAATTTATTTCCCCTTGCCTTCTTAGATCTTCCCCACCTTCCTCTTATACCCTATAACTCCTATAATTTGGCTGCCATCACTCTCTTAATGTATTTCAAGCCTACAACCTCTACTATAATATGTTTGCTAAGCATTTGGTATAATGTTTACCCATACTACTATGTCAACTGTATTTCAATTAATTTGTACTAAGTTTATCCTGTGCCCTTTATATATTCTAAATGTGCTACTTTGTAATAAGTTTACCCTTTGTGCTTTATATATTCTAAATGTGTTTCTTGTGGACCTTTTCTCCCCGGGCCTCCCCTGAAAATGGGCTCTGCTTGGCCCAGTGGACTATCCCAGTAATCAAATGCCAATTAATCAACCAGTCAATAAATAAATGTGTCCTTGCTTGTTGACGGGAGCCTTTGCTAACATGATGTATTGGGCTGCTAGAGAAAATGCTAGTGAGGTCAGGTCTCACAGCGCAGTGTTCAATTCATTAATATGTTAGTAAGCTACTAATGAAGTATTTCTCAGTGTGGCTTTACCGTTATCTCTGAAGCAAAATTTCTGTTGATAATACAATTTCTTTGGAAATTAGTATGGTCATAGTGAAATTCTCTGAAATCCAGGGATGAACCTTTGCAAGGTGAACTGTATGTACAAGCAGTTTAAAGGACTGGACATCATTTTTTTGTCAAAACAAGCGCCCACTTGTGCAGAATTTGATTTTTTTTTATATTGGTTTGTGTAATATTAAAGTATTTTCGATACAAAATAATTATCTATGCAACTATTAAAGGAAACAGAAAATATATTTTGCCCAACTACTTCAGGGTAGTTGCCATTTTTCAAGCCCCCCACCCAATAAAAAATAGGGATTGCTCTGCTAAAAGGACAAGCAGAGTTCTCAATCTTCCATCTCGAATATGTGGAAAATTACCTGCCATGCTGTGGAGCAAATGGACAAAATATGGTACACGAATTAACAGCTTACTAGCAATTTCATTTATTCCTGAAAACACTGGCCCCTGCAGCCGCTAATCATCCTTCCTATGCCGCCCCCCTCCCATGTCAGTTAATCGTGTAGGAAATGTCCTAAGCAAGGCAGACTTTTCATGAGACGAAGTTTCTTTTCTGAAATACTGACATTATTAGCATAGAATGCCAACAGAATGAGAGACTTTCTATGCGCATGCGTTTCCAAAGAATACGTTCTGTAATACCTGATATTATATAATCGATAAAACTCAGAAATTTCATGAAACACCAAGCAACCTGTCTTAAGAAAAAAAAAACTGTAGCTGGATTGACAGTTATGTTCTGATAAATAGCATAGCAGTTACGCGAGTTTCACTGAAGGCGTCTTTCACCACGCATGCACTTATAAAACGGAGCACTGTTTTAAACGTGCATTTTAAGAAAATAAGACACGCTTAATGCATGGTGAGGCAAGTTTTAAATACAACGCTTACATTCCAACTACAACTTCTTTGCAGTATGCAACCCAGTTACTTCCGGGTTAAGGTTTGGTGTTCGTAGGCGCGGGAAACTATCTTGTCTGAAACTTAAAAGTTGTCAAGGTTTCAAGTTATACTGTGATGGATCCTTCGGAGGTGGAATTCTTGGCAGAAAAGGAGATGATTACTATCATCCCTAACTTCAGCCTTGATAAGATATATCTAATTGGAGTAAGTAAACTGTTTTTAAACGGCTGGTTCTTTAACGCAAACAAATTAAAAATACAGTTCTTCAGCATTGCTGTACCTGTTAGCACAAAAAAATCTGGAGAAAGCCTGACAGAGTGGGGAAACAAAGACCACAAAATAGGGACGGATTTAAATATTGTTGTTATGAACTTAGAAAGTTGCTAGAGTAACAGGATATGTCTTAGCATGCATTTTTCCGAAGAATATGAAGTCTGAAACATAAATGTTTATCATTACTTAGTGACTTCAGTCCTCTGATCATCCCAATGATTTGTCAGAAAATCACAAATTTTATGAGGAACAGACCAAAAATGTGAGGCAAAAATATGGACATTCTGCGAAAATCAGGACAGTTAAACAGTATGAACTTGCTTCCTTTGTAGCATTAAAATAAAGTGAAGTGGTAGCTGTTGCCCTATTTAGACAACGTCTGACTGTGCACCTATGTAGGCTTGCACAGATTATTCAGTGTAAACTCTCAGTCCCTAGATTGGTTACAGGTAGATTGATAAGTTGGTCTTTTATTCCCCCCCTAATTTTCTACAAGTAATTTGATTGATTATAGACATTTTCCAAACTGGGCTTGCCAATACGTAACAAAGTTCTATTGCTAGTATTGGTGTTTTATATTCCCACTAGTTCAATATTTTCTAGTGGCAGACAAGATTTATATGTATGTGCATGTGTATATATATTATATATATATATATATGTGTGTTACTAAACTAAGGAAAATGTATTTTATTTTTGTCAGTTCTGGCTGTTTGTGAATGTTTCGGGGTGCTACCGGAGGGTCTTTATGCAGGACAGGGGCAGTTGCTTCCTTGGGTTGGCGAAGAGATATGAAAAATATCAAATATCCTGAGATTTTATGACAAAAAGTAATTCCTAACATTCCTCTGATACTTGCATAAATTATTTATTGTACATCATAAAACATATTGTGATATGAAAGCACACATTCTATAAGGTGAACCTTTATTTTGCCAACAAAATGAAGTCCAGTCTTCTACACTGTTTACTGTTATTGTATGCTCTGCAAAATTATACGTTTCTCATAAATGTCCCACTGGTGGCAAACCTACTGCTACCAGATGCTAAATGTGACATTTTTTTTCATAGGTTATTGCAGGGGTGTAGACAATTTATATTTTGTTCTCAAACCTCCTGGTGCTGCACCTACTACCTACCTGTTATTAAAAAATGCACCCAGCCCTCAAAATCATTGCCCCTATATACTTTGGAAAGAGATATATTACTTTTAACTATTGCTGCTTTTAACCATAATCTATCTATGTGCAGAGGTGCATTCCAGTCACTTAAGCCTGTTTTGTATAGCTGTGTAGAGATTATAAGACAGTATTAACTTTCTGTGCTCTTTTATGTCAAAGTTTATGAGATCTGCTGATCTTGTGTTGAGCTATTAACTTTCATTGTGTTGCCTATTGTGCAGTTCATCCTTGGTTATAGATTGGCCTTTCACATCCCATGCTCGATAATTACATTACCCTTAATGAGAATAACCAGAATCATACCACAGATAATTTCAGGGGATGGGTGCATGGGGTAACGCATTTAGGAGCTGACTCTGCTCATCTGTAGTATGGGGTGCACTCCTGGAGGAAATTTTCTGTTTCCCATTGATAGATGTTAGTTGCTCTTGAAAATGGACAGGATGTACTTTAAGTTGATGAGGGATAGGAAGCCTTTTCCACAGCAGTGGTTTTCTCTGCAAGATATACCGCTCCCTTCAAACTGTTTTCTGCTGATGTAGAAGAGATTTAGATCCCTAGACAGAGAGTATTTCGATGCCATTTGACTTGCTGATGTGCAGTAAATCTATTAGTAATAGGTCGGAGGATGCTTTGCATGCTGGACACAGGTCATCTCTTAGCAGTTTGTATAGTAGTGGTGTAGGTTTTCCAGTCTTTAGTTAAATAGTTTAAATCACCTAGGAAAATGTTATTGGATTTAATACTTGAGCGGTTCTAGTTCCTGTAGACAGACATTGTGGCTTTCCTTTGTCATAGAGGGAGTTCTGTAGCTAGCTAATATATAGTGCTTGAGGGACCTTTCTGATGGTTATTTGGACATGAAGAAGCTCTAATGCATCATGCTGCTTTACCAGCTTTGATGTTAGTCTCTTCTAGATGTAGATTGATACACCTCAACCTTTTTTTCCTTCTTGCTCAGTAGTTAGTAGAAGGTGGAGTGCTGTCCACTATTTTAAGCCATAACTCAGTCGCTTCTCGGACATCAATGTCTTCAGGTTGAGAAGAGCTTGCAGGGAGTGGAGTTTCTTGTTCAGGCTCCTAGCATTGGTCAATAACACCTTCATATTTTCCTTTGCTTGTTTTGCTATGTTGACAGATTTATCAGATTGATATTGCCAAAAAAAGGCACTATGGGAGTGGACAATGTATTTTCCAATAATCAAAACCCTAGAGGTTTCGTGGAAATTACATGGGAAAGTGTGTGTGTGTGTGTGTGTGTGTGTGTGTGTGTGTGTGTGTGTGTGTGTGTGTGTGTGTGTGTGTGTGTGTGTGTCTTTGTTTTGGGGAAAGGACTACATATTGGTTGTTGCTGCTCCAAGTATTTTTTTAGTCATGGTCTGAGACTCACAAGAAATAGAAAACGTTCTGATGTGGAATACTTTATCTGAAGCATACCTCTCAACTCTTCCTGTTTTTTTTTTTTTTTTGCTCTGCCCCTCATCCCTCCTAAAACTGGCATTTTTGGGAGAAAAGGTGTTGGTTTCACTTAATAAAATAATGGTGATAATTAGAGTTATAGATTTCTTTTATTTCAGAAAAATGCATGTTAATTCACATTCTGTTATTCAAGCAACTTCTCACGTTTGTATTAATAATATTTTAAAATGTGTCCATGGTTATATCTGGAATTGTCCTTAAATTGCAGTTCAGAGGTTGAGAGGCATGATGGTCAAGCATTTTATTTATTGACATTGGATTACCAGTAAAGTCCACCTGGGTAGAAGTCCATTTTTAGTGGAGACCTGGGGAGAAAAGCCCCAAGTTATTACAAAACATTTTAAGAACAATTTTACAATCATCAAAAATAAAACAAAACTTCTGCAGTTTAAATAATAACATATTAAACATATTATCGATGTATATGACAGTCATTTAATATTCAGTAGATATTGCGTATAATACACAGGGAGTTTGGGTATGAAATGTGTAGTGATAGTAATGTGGAGCTGCATGGTAATCCCATTTCTCAAACTCTTCCTGATTTTTGCTTCCTATTTTCTCTTGTAATTTTTTCTATTTCTGGTAAATCACTAGGATTGCAGTCAGCCAGTAATGGCAGGCCTTATAATTTTATACTTCTAGTTCAGAAAATGTACATTAACACAAAACCTGGTTTTCATGTGAATTAGAGCTATATTTAAAATTGTCCTTGATTTTGTTCATAATAATCACAATGTAATTTTTCACTGTATAATGAGGCTTGTAGATCTGGAAGCATTCTGTAATCCAAGAGTTTTAAATGTTGTCAAATATTTTATTTTCTGTTCTGTAATCCTTTCATGTCATACTGAGATTCATCTTCTTCTTATTGGTCTCAGTTATGGTTTAGATTCTTATTTGTATCCTCTGAAATCTGTTGCTATGAAAATTTGCTTGGGTAATTTATATACAGGAATTAATGCAGATAGTCTATAGCTGATATGTTGTTGGAAGGCAATTTATTGGCTGACTAATTATTAGGATTTTTACCATGTTGTTGGAAGGCAATTTATTGGCTGACTAATTATTAGGATTTTTACCCACTGTTAACCAGACTGCTGTCATTTCAAAGTGTGAATTAAGATAGTTTCTACTGAAGGCTAAAATCAAAGTGTGTAGCCCGAAGTTCAGAACAACATCTAGACTCAAGTTTTCCATTTATTAAACTTATCTCTGTCACTGGCATTTACTTTCTCATTCCCTATATCAGTTTTTACTATTTTTCTAACTAGCTCCTTGTAGAACTCCTTCAGTTCATACTTAAGTTGTTGAGTTTTTTCTTTAAAAATTCTAGCCATACATTCACTTGAAGTTTTTAGCCAAAATATTTTAAGTGCGAGTAAGTAGAGACAAGCAGAACATTTTCATTCCTCCAGTAGTAATACTTTAACTGTTTTACATTTGTCTCCAATTCATAGGTTGGTACTAGGCTATCGGCCCTAGGGCCTATACAAGCCTAGCCATAACAATTCCCTGGCTATTTCTTCCCACACTATTTATTGATGCTCTATTCTATTTGTTATTTTGTTTGCATTTACTGCTTTTATGCATTTTGGTAATACCTTGTCTGTGTTATGGTAATGTATTCTACTATAATGTGTGACTGTCTCTTGATTCCAATCAGTATGTTTATTTGTTTTTATTAACATTTTATCAGTCTTGTCTTATTCACTTTCTCTACTTTCTGTGATACATATAATATTTGTCCGCTTTCTATTAAATCCAGCAAGTCTTCCCTAAATTTTTTTCTTGGTTAAATTTTTTCTACAATTTGTGTTTTCTGCTGTCTGTTTCTCCGTCTGCATGACAATATCTTGTTTTTGAATGATTCTCTAAATGGTGTTCCAGAAATTTTGTTTTGTGAAACATTTTCCTAACTAATATCTTGCTTCATTTTCTGTAGAACTTCTTTTCTTTTTCTTTTCCAGCATTTTGGCTCATCACAGTTGGCCATCAGCTACTTCCACAGGTGTCTTTCATCAGGTGTTCCAATCTTAACTAGCTTCCCCCTGGCTTATCCCCAACTCATGTTTGGGGCCAGCAAGAAAATCAAGCCAACCTTGAACAGTATTCTACTGCTGCCAAGGAGTATGTTTTTCTATGTGGATATGCTCTCAGCCTCCTATGTGCATCCATCCCATCCCCAACGAAGGATGTGCCATGGGCTTACTGGCATATCATCCCACCTGCACAGTGACTTGGGCACAGACACAGCCCTGCCCCCTAAAGACAGCCTCTTGTCTTTCACCAAGCAGCAACTGCTTAAGTCCAGGTGGGTGCATCTGCTTCCGCCCTGAATAGACACCCCACTGCCAATGCCATCAAATGCCCAAGCCTCTAGTCAGGGCTTTATCCTTCTATGCTACCAGTGCAGGCTAGTCTAACATAACAGGCAAACACTTGCATAGACACACATGCTTAACCCTTTTTAATTTCTCCAAGTCTTTTGGGGCCCATTCCTAAAACAAAGTACGATTAAAGCTCATAAAATTAGTATTGTTTAAATCTTTGATGTCATCTAGAAATGCTCTTCGCAGCACCCGCATTGTGCCCAGTAATGACTCCTTCTGCAGTTCGTAAGGGGTTAGATGTATTGGCAACATGTATAAATACGACTGTAGATTCTTCTCTAGAAGACCATACTGTCTGGGTATCTTTCTTCCACATTGCTCACATTTCTGCCTGCAAATCCTGATATTTTATGACTTTGTCTCTCTGTACACACGACACTGACTAGTCACTGGGTGTAGCGATTTCAATGATCAATGCAACTTTTGTCTTCTTTTCATGGACCAGTATATCCGGTTTTCTAGCATCTATCTTTTGAACTGTTGGTAATGGGTGATCCCATGTAATGTAGACTTCATCATTTTCTTTGATGCTTGGTGGCTCATGTTTCCAGTGTTTTTCAGCTCTTCAGTACCATAATGTTTGCACAATCCCCGGTGCAGCAGTCTTGCCACGTTATTATGCCTTTCAGTTTACAGTCCTTCTGCCATTAGTATGTCACAACCAGCAATGAGGTGTGTAACTGTTTCCAATTCTGTTTTACAAAACCTACATTTGTCTGTTTCTCCCACATGTTCAATGGACCTTGTAAACCAGTGTGTATGTAGCCCACTATCCTAGGCCTCCAATATTAACCTTTCATCTCTTGGCTTGAATTCGCCTCCCCTCAACCATTCCTGCGTTCCTTCTTGATCAACACGAGGTTCTTCCAGAAGTTTTCTGTACTTGCAACTATATTTATGCATTTTCCACATTTTATTGCCTTCTCATCTGGTCCTTCACTTTATTCTTTCTTTTGTTTTTGGGACATTTAGTTGCTGCCTGATTTTTATCTACTTCTGGTTTGATTTTCTTTCTTCCTTGACGTCGATATGCCTTCTGCTAGATTAAGCAGGGAAGTCATCTTAGATTTATTCTCCCCATCTTTCAAAACTTGCTCTATGCTTGGGTCTTGTGAGGTCAGCAGATATGTGTGGAGTCCCACGATTGTAGAGCTATACATGAGCTATAATTTCAAGGAGGCCCATTCCTCCTCCGGAACGGGGAATATATAATCTTGGTATGCACTGATTTTTATAAATCATTTAGTGAGCTTGAAGCATCCTTCTTGTTTTCCTATCTAATCTGTCCAACATGTTTCACGTTTTGGGGCCAGTCAGTCACTCCAAAACTGTAAGTTAGGACAGGAAGAGCAAATTGGTTTACAGCTTGAATTTTGTTCCTGGATGTCAGTGCTGTTTTCAGGATTAATTTAAGTCTTCTAAAGTGTTCCTTACTAAGTTTTATTCGCATTTGTTCACGTTTTATTGTTGAGCCTTCATAAATTCCCAAATATTTATACACACTCTCTTGCTCAAGTTCTTTTATATCACATTCTTGTCCCAAACTGCAGTTTTCCTGCTTTAAAGGTTGCTTTTGCACATTTATCAAGACCAAATGACATTCTTATATCACCTGAAAAAGTTTTGACAACTTGCAGTTGTGCTTTCAGTTCCTCATCTGATGAGCTATACAGTTTTAAATTATCGACAAAGAGAAGATAAGTCTTTATACTTTGTTGTTTTCTAGGAGCCAAATTATAGCCATGGCCTAAGCTGTTAAGTAGACAGCTTAATGGGTTAAGGGCAAGATAGAATAACAGCGGTGATAGTCACACTGGAATATCCCGCTTTGAATTTTTATCCCTGGAATAATAAATTGTCCTTCGTCCTGGCTTAATTGCACAGTGGTCTGCCACTGTTTCATGGTGACTGTAATGTAGTTGATCAGTGTAGGGTGTATCTTATACATTTTTAAGCACTGTTTTAGCCATGAATGTTTTTTATAGTCTAGCCATGCCATACTTAAATTCTTCCCCTTTTTACAATTCTCCACTATGACTTTATTTAACAAACGATCCTTTATTCCATATGACTTTCTTTATTGCCCTTTTGTTTTACTGCTATAATTTTCTTCTAAATGACTAAACTCTTTTGGCATCAATTCCCGTGTATCGTTTGTCATCGGAAGGCAAGTTATTGGTCTGCAGTTTTTAGGGTAGCTTGCAGGTTCACTCTTAACAGGAAAAACAATGTTCCTACTTGTTAGGTTGGTGTCTGTTCGGGGTGTGCATGTAAATAGTTCTTATTCATGGCTAAATCTTCGTGCAAATATGTTAATACTTTTAGCCAAAAATTAGGTACTGCATCTGGGCCTGGGGGTTTCCAATTAGAGGCTTTTCTTAACTTTAAATCCAGATAAACTGAAGAACCAATATTCTTACACGGAAACTTGATCGGTCCAAATAAGTCCAACCAAGGAACTTCTCAAATATACCATTTATTAGACACACAATTCACAATTGTAGACAAGTTGACCTAGGTTTCGTCTTGAACTTATACAGACTTCATCAGAACTAACACATCATACTGAAACCACTTCCCTTTATAACACTCCCAGGTTAATTGATTAATTACACTCCCACAAAATTAAAGACACATACCCATCAGACCATACATATACCTAAAAACATATGTAAGCTAAAACCATGAATAAAAACATACTATAATATTACATAAAAATAAACATATAAAAATATGTAAGATAAAATCAGTACAAAATGAATAATAAAATAATTTGATTTGTTAATCCAACAATATAAGTTACAAAATGTCTAGATAAAAACAAATTTTATGGCAGAAATTTTAGCCCAGTATATATCTTAACTTTAGTAATGGGGCTAAACTAATATGGTCATTAATTCCAGGATAACTAGTGGCATTTAACCTTATTTGCCACTTAGTTTCACTAATATATAAATGGACATCCAATATATGCCCTTGATTATCCTTAACTTGCTGAATAATACAAAATTGGAATTCGTGACCTATATTTATCTTAATATGTCTTGCCAGTGCATTAGTATTTTTCATATGTTTAATGTCCAGCAAATGCTCCCCTATCCTTTCTCTAAGTGAACAACAGGTTTTTCCAATATAAAACGCCAGACACTGATTGCACTTAGCTAAATACACCACATTTCTGCTATAGCAATCATAATGTCTACTAATAAATATAATTTCTTTCCCTAATTTAATCCTATTTCCTGATGTAAGAATATACTTGCATTTATTACATCTGCCACACTTAAAATTCTCAACCGGCCTACAAGACCTAGATGTCAATTTTAACTTACTACCCTCTATTAGATTTTTAAAAGATCTATCCTTTCTATATACATTGAATAGGAGAGGCCCTTAATTTACTATATACACTAGTATCTAATTTCAATAAATCCCAATTCCTCTGTATTATCCTCACCATAGATTCTGTGTCACAATTATATGTGGTTATAAAAAATAAACATTCCTTTAATTTTATTTTCCTTTTTCACTTCAAATTCAACCAACAACTCACCTATGTCTGTACCATTTTTTAATATGGGCTGATAAATCCCTCCCTTTCTTTTATCTATAATCTCCACCTTAATAGCTTGTACCAGGGTCTCGGGGTAACCTCTTTTCAAAAACATTCCTGTAATAAAATCTAGTTCCTTTTCAAAATTTAAGTAGTTATTAACCATTCTGGCAGCCCTGACCATCTGCCCTTTAATTATAGCCCTTTTCTGGTGGTCAGTGTGCCAGCTCTGATATTCCAAATAAGAATTCGAAAAGGTAGGTTTTCTATAAATATTTGATATAAGACTCCTTTTATCGTTATCAACTGTCAAATGGACATCTAAATAATTTATTTCAGTATAACTATAAACAAAGGTAAATTTTAAAAAATCGACCAAACTGTTAATATATTCCAGGAATGCTTCCAACCTCTGAATGTCACCATCCCAAATTATAAAAATATCATCCAAAAATCGCATATATTTCTGGATGAATTTATTAAAATCACTTTTGAAACACATATTCTTGTTCCCAATAGGACATAACATAATTTGCATAAGCGGGGGCACACCCTGCCCCCATTGCTACTCCAGTAGCCTGCTTATAGTAGCTGCCCTCAAAAAACAAAACATTGTTGTTTAATACCATGTCCATAAGGGATACAAAAACATTTATTTGATCCTGATCAAATGACCCTATCTTATTTAGCTGATTCTCCAACCATTCTAGCCCAATACTATTAGGAATCACTGAATATAAATTACAAACATCAATAGTAAGTAAAATAGTTGAAGGGCCTATTCTCACATCATTTAGTTGGGATAAAAAATGCCATGAGTCCTTAGTAATGTAATTGAACATTTTTAACCCCCCTTGGAGATGAAAATCTAAATATTTACTTATAAAGCAAGTTTTATTCCTTTTACCATCCACAATCGGTCTGAAAGAAACATCAGTCAGACCCTTATGAATTTTAGGAATACCAAAAATATTGCTTTTACCGGAAAATTATTCACCAAATACTCAAAATCCATTTCATTGATTTGTCCTTGATAAAGCATATCCTTTATCATCAGGTCGATCTTTAAATAGGCCACATGAATTTCATTTAAAGTTATTTCTTCATATGCTTCCCCTGTTAACATCCTAAACATATAGTCTGAGTAGTCATTTTTATCCATAATCACTATTCCATTGCCCTTGTTGGGCTTCGTAAAACGAATGTCCTTATTTGTGATAAGCTCATTAAGCACTACCACTTCATCATCAGTCAAATTACTATACACATTTTTCACTTTGTTATTCATATTGCCTTTGAAATATTCCCACATTTCTAACTCACAGGCCTTCTCAAACATCATCACTGTATTATTTGTGATAGGATTAAATTTGCTAGGTCTCTTTAGAACACCAGTATTTGCGTGTCCATCCTGTAAAAAAAAACTCATTTTAATATTCATTTTCCTAGTTAAGTACTTTAAGTCAATAAGCACGTCAGTAATATTACCTTTCCTACCAGGTAAATTCTTTAGATAATAATTCAGCGTGTTTAACCTCTACTGACTTACTAGAATAATTGTACACTTTAAAATCCCCATGTTGATTAAATATAATAATGGGTTCACTAGGGCCTGTAACATAATTCGCTTCTTGTATTAAATCAATTAACCCGCTAATGTCTAAATTATTCTCGCCGTCTTCTAAAACGTTTATAACATTATTCATATCAGTATTGCTATTAAATAACAATCCAGCCTTATTATTTACTAAATGCAGATCAGTAATTACGCTAGTCTCAGGCGAAAAATTTGTTTCACTGTTAAACTTCATTTGTTCCATTAATAGTCACACAATTGTTTGCATCACAATAATTTGATCCAGATGAAACCATTACATCCAAACCATCATTCATTGTGGTATCTACAGTCTGGTAAATACTTACATTTAATAACAAATCAGTCATTTCGCTACTAGGGGGTCCATCCACCCCTTCAGCATCCATTACTACTGTTAATACCTCCATGGGTTGAAATTCTGCTAACTCGCCAATGTTCCCTAACCGTAGTTTGTCTTCAATTCTACCACCCACACTTGATGTTCTCGACCGAACCGTCATATGGGCCAAAAACCACCCGACGCTTCTATCTCCAGTCCTGGCGAAAATCCTCATGCTGTTTTCGTTGCGGACCCCATTTCTTAGGTCTGGCTCCCTGGTCCACGTGTCTCTCAGTCTCTTCTCTCATCCGTTGTGAGTAATTCCCTTCTCGGTTACGCAACCGTTCAGAACACCTCGGACCCTCTTCCATAGCGTGTTCGTCATGCTGGAGATGCGCGTCCCTTCGTGGTGACATCATTTCCCCTTCTTTTTCATTTAGATTACCAGTTGCTGATTCCATGTAATTACGATTACCCTTAAACAAGGGATACACCCTCTGATTACGATATTCATCAGTATCCCTCTGTATTTTACGTGTTTTCCTTTGGAATATAGTATAACAGTCATTTTCAGCTGTATTTAAAATGTTTTGATAATTGGTTAAATAATGCTCAAAATTCAAATCAGTTAGTATAGTGTCATTGTCCTGCTCCAATTCATTCATTAAACGAGATATAACTTCGTCATTGTATTTTATCATTATTCTCATTAACTCTAACCCTGTTTGATCAAAAAGCTTATGTACTTCCTGGATCATTGCCTCGTTCCCAGAAATACCATTTGGATATCTCCATAATCTTAGTCCCCGAGGCACTAATTCTAGTTCAATATTCCTACTGAAATATCCGTTTTCTAACTGGAGCTTTTTCATAGTATGCAATTTCTTTTCAAAACTTTTTAATTGTTCTACAACTTTTGAGCCTGTTTTATGACTATTTGAACCATTCTGAAAATCAAATTTTAGATTTTTCCACTGCATTTTATCCAAATGATTTTCCATAAAACCACTAGCTGCTAAAACATTTCTCTTACCGGTCTGTACATTGACATTCGCCTCCTTATTAACAGACTTATTACTTGTTGTGGGAGTAGGCTGTGTTGACGGTAAGCCCAGACTACCTAGACTACCCAAATTTTTGGGGGAGCCATGGGATGATGCCTGTTGTTGCTCCACCAAAGTTTTGATTTGCTCCGTATGCTCAGGCAGTTGTTCATTAATTTTGAGTAGTAGCTCCATGATGTCTGAATTGGCCGCCCCAGATTCCATGATGCCAAACATAAAATCCAGATAAACTGAAGAACCAATATTCTTACACGGAAACTCGATCAGTCCAACCAAGGAACTTCTCAAATATACCATTTATTAGACACACAATTCACAATTGTAGACAAGTTGACCTAGGTTTCGTATTGAACTTATACAGACTTCATCAGAACTAACACATCATACTGAAACCACTTCCCTTTATAACACTCCCAGGTTAATTGATTAATTACACTCCCACAAAATTAAAGACACATACCCATCAGACCATACATATACCTAAAAACATATATAAGCTAAAACCATGAATAAAAACATACTATAATATTACATAAAAATAAACATATAAAAATATGTAAGATAAAATCAGTACAAAACCTTATTAATGTATATAGAAAGGATAGATCTTTTAAAAATCTATTAGAGGGTAGTAAGTTAAAATTGACATCTAGGTCTTGTAGGCCAGTTGGGAATTTTAAGTGTGGCAGATGTAATAAATGCAAGTATATTCTGACATCAGGAAATAGGATTAAATTAGGGAAAGAAATTATATTTATTAGTAGACATGATTGCTATAGCAGAAATGTGGTGTATTTAGCTAAGTGCAATCAGTGTCCGGCGTTTTATATTGGAAAAACCTGTCGTACACTTAGAGAAAGGATAGGGGAGCAGTTGCTGGACATTAAACATATGAAAAATACTAATGCACTGGCAAGACATATTGAGATAAATATAGGTCACGAATTCCAATTTTGTATTATTCAGCAAGTTATTAAGGATAATCAAGGGCATATATTGGATGTCCATTTAGATATAAGTGAAACTAAGTGGCAAATAAGGTTAGATGCCACTAGTTATCCTGGAATTAATGACCATATTAGTTTAGCCCCATTACTAAAGTGAAGATATATACTGGGCTAAAATTTCTGCCATAAAATTTGTTTTTATCTAGACATTTTGTAACTTATATTGTTGGATTAACAAATCAAATTATTTTATTATTCATTTTGTACTGATTTTATCTTACATATTTTTATATGTTTATTTTTATGCAATATTATAGTATGTTTTTATTCATGGTTTTAGCTTATATATGTTTTTAGGTATATGTATGGTCTGATGGGTATCTATCTTTAATTTTGTGGGAGTGTAATTAATTGATTAACCTGGGAGTGTTATAAAGGGAAGTGGTTTCAGTATGATGTGTTAGTTCTGATGAAGTCTGTATAAGTTCAAGACGAAACCTAGGTCAACTTGTCTACAATTGTGAATTGTGTGTGTAATAAATGGTATATTTGAGAAGTTCCTTGGTTGGACTGATTTGGACTGATCGAGTTTCCGTGTAAGAATACTTTTCTTAACTTTGTTTCAGTCTCTCTGGCTGTTACTTCATCCCATTTCATATCCTGTACCTTTTAAACTTCTTATTCTTTCTTTCTTTTACTTCTATCCATTTAGCATCTTTGTTATGTTACACACGGTCTTCATAGATACTTCTCCTTCCTTTAGCCGTGTCTGTTCTTGGACATAAAAGTGACTTCCAATAAGTCCAGTGCAAGTGTTAGAATTTACTAGTTGTCATTTAGGTACAGTCAGACAGCCAAGCTACCCCTATCAAGACTTACTTCCCTGGCCTAAAGATGTCTCGCATTCTTCAGGTTTGCAAACCCTCTGTAGCTTCAGTACCTTGTCCCCTTGGATATATGGCAGGTTCTATTTGTCTTGTTCCTCTAGCCAGATTTCACTTAAGACCACTGAACTGCTAGAGTCCAGTGTGAGACTCTTATCTAACCTAGTATATGAACTTCCCAATGGTGCTGACAAACTTATCTGTCATTGCCATATTTGGTGCTGGTTTGGCATCACTGCTGGGCATGGCAGGGTAACCTTTTGTTCTTCCCCAGCCCCATGTCTCGGTCACAATGGATGCTTCCCTTTTGGGGTGGGGGAGCATTTTGAGGAAAGACTGTCCAAGAGGCCTGGTTGAGGTACTAAAAAAAATGAAGGAAACTTCCAACCACCGCTGAAGGTGCTGAAGACAAAAAGCAGCAACAGAGAAAAAAAGACTTCAAAGCACCACCATGGCAGCAATACAGTTCTTCAGCTTCTGGTGTCCCAAATAAACAATCCAATAAAACAAAAATTTTTTATTGACCAAATGAACGTTCAGAACAAGTGGAGTACACAAAAGAACATCGGATGAGTGCTTTCGGCTATTCTGAAGAAGGCTGAATAGCCAAAAGCGGTCATCTGATGTTCTTTTGTGTACTCCACTTGTTCTGAAAGTTCGTTTGGTCAATAATTTTTTGTTTTATTGGATTGTTTATTTGGGACAGTTTATTTGGGACACCAGAAGCTGAAGGAACTGTATTGCACCCGTGGTGGTGCTTTGAAGTCTTTTTTTTTTCTCTGGTAGAGGTACTAGGTCAATTTTCAGTGTCTTGGAAATAAGTGTAGTCCTCCTGGCATTGCAGGCCTTTCAGGACCTTCTCCACAGAGGTGTGATTGTCACCCAAATGGACAATGGGTCAGTGGTTTGGTA
This sequence comes from Protopterus annectens, assembly GCF_019279795.1. Taxonomy (NCBI): domain Eukaryota; kingdom Metazoa; phylum Chordata; order Ceratodontiformes; family Protopteridae; genus Protopterus; species Protopterus annectens. The sequence goes on along the minus strand of NC_056742.1, from coordinate 124,310,377 downwards.
TCTGAAGAAGAAAAGATGAACTTGGTCCTATGCCCTTTGTTGAGAGGTTATGAGGGTTTGGCAATGGGCAATGACCTGTCAGCAGTTTCCAATTCTAAAACACATCCCAGGGTAATCCAACATTCTGGTGGACAGTTTGGTCAGGAATGTACTTTTGCTTCACAAGTGGAACTGAATCCAGATATTCAGCCAGTTGGGCACTCCCTGCTGTGATCTTTTTGTTTCCCTGTCTAGCACAAAATGCAGCAGCTTTTGCTCCCTGATTCTCTCTTGTGGGACATTCATCAAGGGAACTCTTCTGCATACTTAAACCCCCGGTCTCCTTTATGCCTATTCTCGATGCCCTTGATAGTTATGTTTCTTCAGAAAGCAGCCTGTTGCAGAGCGATGGTAATTCTCATTGTCCTATTCTTGCTCTGGTAAGTCTGGTTACCCTTTCTTTGGCTTCACCTGCTTCACTTACCCTGGGTTCTGGGTCTAATTGCTCATCCTTCAATACTGCCCTTTACAAACCTTCACTCCCTCAGACTTACTGCATGGTTTCTCCAATTCAGACAATTGCCAAGAATCACAAGCTCTCAGAGAGAGTTATTCATATCCTTTTGTCATCCAAAAACTTTCCTTTTGGAATGTTTCTGCTAGTAACTGGAAGCATTTTTCTGCCTCTTCTAAATGGTTGGACCTTTTTTTTTTTTTTTATGCACCTTTTGGATGCCATTTTGGACTTCTTACGTTGTGTTTTTCGTTCTGGTCTTAGCTATTCCACCATAAAAATTCAACTGGCTGCCATTTCCACTTTCATAACTGCAGGGATAATACTCCTTTGGCAGCTCTTAAACTCTCTAAAGCCTTTTTGAGGGAGACATTTTTTATGTCTACCTTATGTCTATCCTGCAATGCCAGGATCTAGTACCTTGGGATCTTCCTGCGATTGCTGTAAGTTCTAGTCAGACCTCCCTTAGAATGTTTAGCCACAGTATTTTTAAAATTGTTGTCTTGGGGAAAAGCTCTCTTTGCCTGCTATTGCTTCTTCCAGAAGAGTATCTGATCTCCAGTCATTATCCTCCAGTCCTTCTTACTTGATTTTTGATAGTTACCTTGAAGACCAACCCTTCCTTTCTGCCCAAGGTCACTTCAGAATATACTTTGAACCACCCCATTTACTTGCCAGGGTTCTTTCCAAATTTCAGAAACGAGAGAATATTTGTTTAATTGTTTGGATGTGCGTAGACAATTCAGATCCATTTTGGACTGGACCAAACTTTGTAGGAAATTTGACCAAGTTTTTGTATCGCTTTCAAAAGTCAAGACTTGGTAAGCTTGTTTTGAAAATTACCCTGTACAAATGGCTGTCTGATTGTATTTCCTTTGTGTAGTCTTTGAAAGGAATGTCTTTGCCTATGAAGGCTAGAGGTCATTCACTAGAGTGGTGGCAGTTTATGCTGCCTTTTTCTCACAGGCTTCTATTGATATTTTGCTGTACCATAGTGTTGCTAATACTCCTAGCTTTGTGTCCTCTTACGAACTGAATGTTCATTCTAGGTTTATTGCTTCTTTTGGTTCTACCATTTTGTGGAATGTTCTTTCCTAGGGCCTTCCTAGGGTTTTTCTGCCTTGGTATTCGTCTGTTGATACAAGATGAAAAGACAACATCCGATACAAAAGTTGTGTACTTTCCATTACGATAGATCCATGCTGTCTTCCGTCCATCTCGGGCATCCCTCCAAATTGTTACTATTTAGGGAAGTACTCCCTATTGGCATTGTAGTCCAGACTTTAAGCTGGCATTACTGGGTCTTTTTATTTTGCCTTCTTTGGTTTGTGTGTGTGTGTGTGTGTGTGTGTGTGTGTGTGTGTGTGTGTGTGTGTTTTCTGTCTACTTTTTTTAGCACTTCATTTATATTTGATCCTTTTTCATGGTGTCATCATGGGCAAACTCAGTCCGAGGAAAGATTGCTAAAGCAGGGTATTGTGGGTAGAGGAGATGGAGCTCTCTGACTGAAGATTCTTAGATGGCCAGTGTCTGGTCTGATGACCCACAGGGTGGACTGGAGGGAAGGAAGACCACGGATCTATTGCCAAGTTAACTTTCGTTTACTGTCCAAAATATTAAAAGTACAAAATGTTGAAAGTTGAATTTGCCCCACTCTTGTGTGATCCTGGAGTTGGGTGTATATTTAATTAATGGGGTGTGAGGGGCTCAGGCTTGTCCCCCTGTATTAAATAGGCTTCAACATTTTGTGCTTTTGATAGTCTGTACTTTCAGTATTTTGGCCGGTAACCTTACATGCGCTTATGATGAAACTCCCAAATGTCGACATCTGTTTTGTTGACAAAACAGATGGTCGACAGGTGTGCAAGACTGACTGTCCCTGGGATTGGGGAATATGCTCCTTTCCTGAGGAACGTGCGATTGCTGGAGTTAGTATATATAATTAGCTGGAGCTGTGGGGATGGGGTTGGCTTGCCACCTCCCCCAGCAAAAAAAAAAAATTAAAAAAAGAGTAGATTTCTTTAGCATGGTCTGAGGTTGTGCCTCTAAGCGTGTCTATTAAGGTGTTGATCTTTTAATTTTTTTTTTTTGACCTTTTACAATTACTGTTTTTAATGTCGATCTGAAGTTTAGACTAGCTTATATATTTATAGATTTTCTTAATGGGATTTAAAAAAAAAAAAAAACAGGGTCCAACATATGAAGATACCTCCAAGATATGAGGATGAATCAGTGCAAACCAACTTCTCAACTTTTGCATGGACTCCATCTGGGATCAAAATAATTTTTGAGTCAAGGCGGGCTATATAAATACTGGCAAATTTTCTTCTGGGGTTAAATATTGTCTGTGTTAAGTGTGTAGATGTTTAAATGTGAAGTTGATTACTGCAGGACGAGACAGTGAATGGGATGCACAAAATGAATGCTCTTGTCAGCCATTGTAAGGAGTATGGACTGCTGTGACCAAATTCATGTAATTTAGATGAGAGGCTCATCTGTAAACTAGCAGATATATTTTGCTAAGGGCATGATCTGAATTGGTGATCTTGTAGGTGTCTGAAGTGGGTGTGTGAAATACAGTATTCAGGAGTACAGAAAGAGAGAGAGAGAGAGTGTGTGTGTTTTCCAGGCTTGCCCGGAAGTTGTCTAGTGTGGAGGACCACCCCTAGTGCCCCAATGTGTGTTGCATTTGTAGTATGTGCTCATCCTGTTCTGCTTGCACAGATGAAACTATGGTTATCTGCTGCTGTAGTTATACAGGTCTTACAGTGTAAGTTTTGTGTCCCCAGTGGTACTGACTAGGTGTGATATGTTTGTCTTATAAAATGTTCAGTAAACATTAATTAAAAAGCTCCTTAAACAAACACTATGCATCTAAGACCATTTGCTTATTGAGCTTCATTTAAATGTTGCACCCAAATTATGGAAGAAAGACTGATTCCATGTGTATTATTTAAATATTGGGGGATTTCTGAAGTGGAATATAGAAACACTTCATGATGAATTGAGCAAAGGGCAAAGAGAGGGATAGTCTGTAGGACTGGTGGGACAAGTTAAAATGGAGTTTGAAGGAAATACTTGAATGTTACACAAGAGCACAGTGGAGCAAATCTAAACAAAAAATGAAGGGATGGAGTGAATGGCCTGGCTAATAACAGACTCTCTCCGAAAGAGATAGTTGGAGAGAGTTAAGAATGTAAAAGACAGTACTGGATAACAAAAAAGTGAAGTCAAAAAGATAGTTCTAAGTTGACTTACATGTTCATTCTTCAGTTTTACAAAGGCCATCTGTAATAAAACTGTGCCAACAATGGTAGATGAACCGAGGAAGAAAGAAAACATGGAAAAGGCTATGAACCCAATTAAGATATTCAAAATATTTCGAAAATGCTGCATATGGACCCATTTAAGATGCTAGAGATGTTTAAGAAATACTTTTAAAAGGCTGTTCAGATCACAATTAAAACAAAGTCAGATGCTCATGATATAGAATGATCCATTAATTAGATAGTTCTGCCTAGGCTAACGGAGGTCAAAACGGAACACTTTTGAGTCCAATAATACATAAATGTCTGCCTTGGCTGAGATGCATAGATACAGTGAAGGGATGAGAAGATGATTGACTGCTAAAGGGAGATAATGGGCAGAAGTTACAGAACTTTTTTGGGGGGTAGATTTCTGGTTATCTGCTCACCCTTCTCCCATCACACATTATTGTCTTCACAATAGTTAATATGTTAAGCTGCAAAGGAGAATATATGTGGCTGAAAATTTGGGTTTATGAATATCTGTAGTAGAAACTGGCTTGCGCTAAAGTATTTTAGCAGGTTGAATATAATGACTGTCCAAATTTAAGCGTTCTGTTTATTTTTGACTGATGTGCATGCTGACCTTTTCAGCTTTTGTGCAGTTCAGATACAGTGCTGAAGAGTGTTTTTGTTGGTTGTTCCATTAAACAATTTAAATATGTAAATAAGGGCGTAATTGTATTTGAACTTCTGAGCATTTGACCACAGCACATCACATAGCGTTTCTCATTCTAAAATAAGTGTATGTTTGGGGCAGAAGACTTATGTATTGTGGTCAAAAATCGTACCTACTGTTTGAAAACTCTTTTAAATTACTATAGTAGAAGAATAAGGCAATTTTTTTTTATATATTATTTTAAATAAGGCTGTTTTTTTTTTAAATCTTATATGTGTGTAACATCCATAACAGTCAGGGGTTGAAATCCTACAACAGTGATGTGTGATAAGGCAACAGTTCATTCCAAATAAACCTTTCACAAGAGCCAGTATGAAAGTGTAGAGAGCAACTTCTGGAGATGTTTTTTGGCCCCTTTCAACCATCAAGTCCTCAGCCCTATGGCTTATTTCTTTTCATGACCTTCAGTGTCCTAGGAAACTAGAAAGAGGGAGGTGAGAGCTGGAGAATATGGCCATTATATAGTGAGAATATGGGAGATTATAAGGAGCATACCAAAACAGCCACCCTCCATTCAAGGGAAATGCCTATAATTCTAGACCCAGTGAGAGTGCATGTCTGCATAGTCGTAGTTTTCAGCCAGTTTGCTTACACATAATTTAGCAGATCCGCACTCTCGAGTTGCAAATTGCAAGGGCTGTAATCTTCAGTTTTTCTGCCAAGTGCAGTTTTTGCAGCAGAATTCCATCTGCACCCTCCTCTCAGGATGAGCTAGTTAGCATTAACTGCTTATTCCCATCTACTGGCAGTAGATTCTGACAGTTCCCAGGCTTCTAACCAAACCCAGGTCATTTAGGGAATAGCCAAGGCCAAAATGTCTAACCTGTGCAGCCATTGTCTCTGAAACGTTATGATCTGATATTGCCATTTTCATTCATTCCTCAATGAATGGGTCTCTGATCTGGCTCGGATGCATTTCTTTCAGACTCTTGCTTCTGACTCTTGAGCTCCTCCCTTTACCTATAATGCCCCAGACCCCTATTTTTACATCCAGATCTTGTTTGCCACTGTAATACTATAGACCTGGATCAAGCTCTTTCTCAAGCTCTGGGTGTATTTTATCCACTGTATTTGTGAGTAAAAGCAGAATTATTTCAATTTTATTTTCCTTTTTATTAATATACTTCACCCTATTCTCCCTTTTCCAGTGTTTTTCTTCTTTTCTGTGGTAATTTTCACACTCCTTTTCATTCTTCCTACCTGTTTCTGTTGGGTACTCATGATTACTGTTGCTGGTAATGTTTTTTTTTTCCTTCTTACTCATCTTTGGGGTAGTTTTTTGAATGCCATTGTTGGTATTAGACTAAACTCTTTCTTTTCATGTCCTGCCTTTCTAAGATGGCTGAAAAGCCAACAGGCTTCAAAACGTGCATTTCCTACGGACATAAGATACCCAACTCTGATGCCCACAGGGAGTGTGTGTATTGTTTAGGAGCAGCCCATCTTGACCCCCCCCCCCCACCAAGAAGGCTAAGTCTGCTACAGAATCTAGAGAGCACAGAAAATGCTCTCCTATTACGTCTCCAAAACTTTTGCTGCCTTGGAGCCACCTGCCAAACAGTCCAACTTCTTTGGATCTGACAACAGGGATAGCTAAGTCTCCTTGGCCACAAAGTCCTCGTTTGTCTCCAGAGCCTGTTTCCCCCAGGCTCTGATTTCCATTTTTACAGAGAACACCTAAAAGATTGTCCTGCGCTCCCTCTACTTCATCGTCTATCAGATCCTCTCAAAGTCTGTCTGAAGCAGATGTGGATAGGATGATGAGGAAGTTCCTCAAAGCTCAAATCCAGATGGGGTTTACTGTCTCCATCTGCCATGAAATCCGGAAGCCTGCAATCAGTATCTCATACTGTAATTCATCCTTCTCCAATCCAACCAGTGATTTTGGATCCCTCAGATCTGAGAGTCTTGATTTTGGATCCCTCAGATCTGAGAGTCTTGAGAGCTAAAGCATCGGATCTGAAGACAGCCACATCTTCAACCCCAACTGTGTCCCTGACTCATTTGGCACCAAATCCCCCTAGAGCAGGACAAGTCATGGAGCATAAGAGTTGGTGCTGGATCCGGGGAGGGATGCCTTAGATTCTGAGGCTTTCCAAGCTGTCACTTCCCTTCGGAAACTCTGCATTAGCTCTGGTCCGACTCCTCCCTCACGGCAGAAGCCTGGGCAGGGCTATGACTTAGCAGCACCTGGAGCTTTGGCTCCAGTGGGGCTGGCAATGGCTTCTCCTGATCCTTCTGCTTTTGAGGTGGTGGAGAGGGCTTTCTGTCATCTGAGAGTTCATTCTTCTTTAGATCCTGTCTCTATCCCTCCATTGGATCCACATTCTGAGCCTTGTCATCCTGTCTCTTTCAGGGACGGCCAGCCTGTATAAACTTCCAGGCAGTTCCTGCTAAGAACTTTCCCTATCTTCCGATACCTCTGCAGATCATTCCACTGTAGAGGTCCCCCCAGAAGAAATTATGTAAAAGGAAATGCATAGATTCCCCTCAGGAATCTTTGACTAAGACACCAACTTCGATGAAGGGGATGGGGTCCCCCAGATCTTCACTGGAAGACATCTCCTTTAGAGACCTTCTAGAGATTCTTAGCCAAAAAGGTGGATGATCTTCGATCCCCCTTCCCAGGAGCAGTCGGTTTTCCTAGAAGCCTTCTAGTTCCCCACATCTACTTCTTGGATTACCCCCTGGCTGATGACCTTATAGATCTTGTGTCTCATTGAGCTTGGAAGGAACCAGATACCATGGAACCAGTTCCCTGTTATCTAGATAAATTTCTCACTTCACCCAAGGACAAGCCTCATTGGAGTAAGGGCGTTCCCATGGATGCTGTGGTTGGCGCGGCAGACACACACACACACACACACACACACACAAAAAAAAAAAAAAAAAAAAAAAAAAAAAAAAAGCTAGGTGAACAAAGCTCTACTGTTCATCCTCCTAATAGACAGTTGTGGTGGAAAAAATAATAAGAAAGTTGAGACATAGTGTAGAATGGTCTCCACATATCAGAGAAAGAGGAAGCGAGTGTGTGGTCAGTGCACATGACTAAACTTTTAACCATGTCAGCAGATTCTTTTAAGCAGTAAATATCATAACTTCTGATGTCCAGAAATACATGTTATTGTCTGCTCATGTTTATGAATTTTGCTGAAACTGCTAGATAGCTGGAACATTTGAATGGATTAGCTAGTCTAAGACTGCATTCCTTCTAGTTTCTCATGAGAACATTTCACCATTGTAATATTACTAATGCTGATTTGGGAGAAGGATGTTTTAACTAACCTAATTTTAGCACGTTGACATATTATTTCATTTTAGACATTTGGTACTGTTCCTATGAATAACTACTACATACACATCATAGTAGTATACAACTTTTTACTGGATGCTGGCAGTGAGCTGATAACACTTGTATTTTCTTATAAAATAAAAGGGTTCCTATCACGTAGTCTAACTTTTACAAGTTCGAACCACATATGGTCGAGACCATATGGTCAAATTTATAAAAAGTTTGAGCATGTGAATGGAAATCTCCATAAGCGGAGGTTTCCATTCACTTCAATGTGGTGCGATCTCAGAGTTGGTGTATTTAAGTAGCAGGGGGTTTGGGGGGCACAGGGGGGCTTGCCCCCCTGCATACAACAGTTTTTTTTATTTGTCCATTGTATTTTTATTTTTTTATAGCTAGTTGAAGTTCCGTAACTTCGGACATATGTGTTTGAACATATGTCAAGTCGAAGTTATGGAACTTCGACTATGTAATATAAACCCAAATAAAATACCTGGATATATATATGTTCAGGGAGAAATTACTGACTTTGGTTCTGTCTTCCATATATGTGATTTCTAATGAATTTTGAAATTCTTATCAAGACTGTTTATTTATTTTTATTTATTTTTTTAATTTATTTAACAGTGTGGTGCTGTGACATACCAGATTGATTATTCTGACTAAATTGGGGGTTGGTGCTATGGATAAACAGTCTAGGCCGTGTGACAGTTTTCTGTCTCTGGTTGCTCCACAGTATTAATTCATGAAGCTGCACTGATATTAGTCTTTACAAACTTTCTGTTGTGTGTATTAATCAAAATTTTGTTTCCGCACAGAACAGGTTCCTGAAAAGGTAAGATTTTTCTTTTTAATGTTCTCATTTCCTTTATATTAACTGACAGAATGAGAGTGGGATTACTTACAAATGATATACAGTATTACTGAGGATTTTCGCAAATAAGAAATTTTCACCTGTCGAGTATGAATGGGAATGTGAGTGGGTTCCTTGCAAAAATTCACTTTGCAAGAAGTAGGTTTTTAGATGTACGAGAGTGGGCTTTGCGGAACAATGAAGTCTGCTCATTTGTGTGAATGACTAGAGGCATGAGAGTGGGACTCTAAAAATAAAATACGAAAAGATATTATGTGTGAAAGTGAATAACTGACATATGATTCTTTATAAAATCTACTTATTTCTCTAAAAATGGGAACAAAAGCGGGAACAAAATCTGGTACTATTAAAGAACCAAAACAGGGCAATCCAGCAAAATATATGTTCCATCACTGCAACAGGGAGAGTTGCAAATATATAGAAAGGTAAAACAAATTAACAGAAAACAACAATAAGATAATTTTTTCCCTTTACGGGAAGCTTTGATAAAGACCATTTAGCTAATCGACATTAATAAAGTACTTGCAAGCTGCTGGTCAGCTTTTTATGCATGGCAAGTAGAATCAAAAGACAAAAAAGGAATCATTAGTACGGAGTTTAAAACATAATACAGTAAAACTAAGTTAAATATAGTATGGTCATGGTCAGCAGTGGATTTTCAGACTATCTTAGATTCCTTTCTTCAATAAGAACGAATCCTGCAAAATTGCCAGAATGCTTAGGCGCCATGTTCCTTTACAAGCTTTACCAGGGGGCAAGCAGCCATCTCTCTGTTGCCCTTGGCAACCCCATGCCTGAAAAGTAAGTAGATAGGATAGCCTTGAATAGGTATTATAGCTATTCTGGTTAAAACAAAAAGGTCCTTTTGTTAATATTAAAGTAAATGAAAATAAAGTCCCATTTTTTGATCAGCACAGTTGCCACTAGATCTATGCTAAAAGCTGCCAAAAACCTCCCTTTAACAAGTACCCGAGTAAAAACTGTAAGAGTGTCAGGAGTCCCTTTTTTAAAATATAAAGAAACATAAAATGTTCCTGTACAGGTAGAGCCCTTAACTGAAAAGTATGCTTTCCTTGTTGGTACTTCTGCACCATTAAATCTTTCAGGCAGATATTTGCTTTGCAAACTACAGTGTACTATATTCTGTACTCCCAATGGTATGCATCTAAATCTTCCTGACACATCTCCACTTACTCAGTTCTGCTTAAGCACAGATAGTTTAGAGGAAAAATTGCTCTTTACTTTTTGATTACTGCCAGTATTTTGGAAAATTAGTGAATTAGAACTTTTGGAATCTGTACCATTCTACTTATGGACAACTCATAAAAATGACATAGGATTAATTAAAAATGCACTACCTGTTCAAATAATTTTAAAATCTAATGGCTCTCTGCTGTAGCCGAGTCTGAAATAAAACCAGTCATTTCAGATTTACTGATGGAAGGAATCATAATACCTACGAAGAGCCCATGTAATACCCTGATTTCACCTTTAAAAAAAACAAGTAAGGACACTTGTAGATTAGTGCAAGACCTTAGAGCAATAAATTATGTAGTAGTACCGATTTTCCCAGTGGTACTAAACCCTGCCACTTTACTCAGCTGTATATGGCCATCAGCTACTACTTTCTCAGCCATGGGTATTTCCTCCGTTTTCTTCTCTATACCAATTTATCCTGATAGTCAGAATCTGTTTGCTTTTACTTGCAAGGGACAGCAGTACACTTGGACACAAATATGCCAAGGTTGCATAAAATCTTCCACTTTATTTTCTAAAAAGATGAAGCGACAACAAAATAACATTAAGCTCCCTTGTAATTCTATCTTAGTACAATATATAAATGATTTGTTACTGTGCTGTATCTCCCTATCTGACTGCCAGACCGATACTATATTTTTGCTTAAAATGTTGGCACATCTGAGATTTAAAATAAACAAAAGTAAACTTCATCTGTGGAAATCTAAAGTCCAGTACGTGGTACATTTGATATCACAAAATGCACAACACATTTTACATCTCGTATTACAGCTATACAAACTGCACCTCAACCCACTAGTTTAAAACAGCTTTCATCTTTTTTTGAGCTTTCAGGATATTGACGACAGTATAGTTCAAACTATGCAGAAGTAACTAAACCTTTATTAGAATTATTGAAAAAGGACGTAGCAGAACCCTTGTCATGGCAAGCTCATAATGAAACCTCTTTTATGCAACTAAAACAGCTTCTTTTGAATCCTCCTGCTCTCTCCGGGCCGCAGCATTTACTTTGGGTCATAACACGTTTGTTGCAGATCCACATTGCAAGCATGCTTTACTTTTGACCAGTAAAACTCAGTATCTTTCTGCTTCCAAACTGTTTAAAGCGACTTTACTTGATAACCTTTCTTTGCAGATTGTTTGATGCCCTCCTTTAAATCCAGCTTCACTCATGCTATTGCAGCTGAAGAAGAACTGCTTTTTTCCAGGCCCCAGTTTTTAAATTTGGGGTTTTTTTGGCAAATTTAAAAAAAAGTGGAAAAAACCTATTTAAATTTTTCTTTTTTTACCTCCCAAATTTTTGGTAAATTTGGGCCCTTTTCCCTAAAAAAAATTTTTTTCCCTTGAAAAAAAACCTTTTCCCTTCCCCCATTTTACTAAAAAAAAAAAAAAAAAAAAAAAAAAAAAAAAAAAAAAAAAAAAAAAAAACAAAAAAAAAAAAAAAAAAAAAAAAAAAAAAATAAAAAAAACACAAAAAAAAAAAAAAAAAAAAAAAAAAAAAAAAAAAAAATAAAAAAAAAGAACAAAAAAAAAAAAAAAAAAAAAAAGGGGGGGGGGGGGGGGGTTAAAGGGGGGGGGGGGGGGGGGGGGGGGGGGGGGGGGGGGGGGGGGGGGGGGGGGGGGAGGGGGGGGGGGGGTTTCTGTTTTTTTTTAAAAAAAAACTTTTGGGAAAAAATTTTTAGATTAACTGAAAATTTTTTTAAAAAAGGGTAAATTAAAACTTTTGGTCTTTTCCCCAATTTTTACTTTGGAAAATTCTTGGGGGAAAGGGTTTAAATTTAAAATCACTACCGGGGGAAAAATTTTTTAAAAAAAAACCTTCGTCCCAATCTGAAATAAAACCAGTCTTTTCCCCCAGATTTATTTTGGGGCTAATCCTAAAGGAAGATTAATATATTTCACCTTTAAAAAAAGTGGTTGTGATTATAAATTAAAATAAATTTGTGTATAATTTTATTATAAATATTTATATTATATGGTCGTATATTTTGTGGGTATTTTTGGTTTTTTTTATAAATTTATTGATGTGAATTGTTTGTTTTATTAAGGGGGAAATAATTAAAAATATGAAGGTTGTTTTAAAATTTATTTATTTTTAAAAGGTTGGGAAACAAAATAAATTAATTTTAATTTATTTATAAAATATATAAATATTTTTTTGTGTGTATTTATTATAAATATATATTTTTTTAAAAGGGGAAATTGGTTTAAAATAAACAAAATAAATTATTGGGGAAAAATTTTAAATTTTTGTTGGCATTTATATAAAAATAAAAATTTTTAATTGTCGTAAAAATGAAAAATTTTTAAAAACAGTTTTTTTTTGGTTTGGATTTTAAATATATTC